>NC_138163.1:139228274-139459028 GCF_964165515.1 Mesoplodon bidens
GACTCTTCTTTTCTCCAGATTGACCAAATGATTGGTTTCAATATAAGGGGGCAGTGTGGGCAAGATTGCTAGTAGTGTCGATATGACTGGCCCAATTCACTAATCTTCCTTCCTTAATTAATTTACATGGAGAGCCTCTTTACTCTGAGAGAGTTATTTTCCAGTTTTATTGAGATATAATTGACAAGTAACATTATATTCCTTTTAGGTGTATAACAGGACAATTTGGTATTTGTCTGTGTTGCAAAATGTTTAATACAATCAGTTTAGTTAACATCTATCCCCTCATAGTTACATTTTTTTTTCCTTGTATGAGAACTTTTAAGGTCTACTATTGGGAAATAAAAGTTGTGGCACACGTAGAAATTTAGAGAACATTAAACATTTTAAGATAGAGGTGGAACTGTAAACATGTATTATTAGTCACTGGAATTTAGTATTTCTTGAATTTGCAGTGGGATTTCTGTCTATTCACGTTTGAAGATATCAATGGTGTAAAGTTAGTAGCACTAGCCTTTTATCATTTATCCTGAGGCCATCTGTTTGAAGTTCAAATGTGGGAACTTTCCTATCCTTCTGTGGGAAATAAAGGTCCTAACAACTCAAAATGATTAATCACTAAACCGATGTAGTAAAGAGATCTGTAATGTACATAGTACCTAGAAAGTAGGATCAAAATATTTAATGCAGAAGACAGTAGACTCAACTACCTACCAACCCATCAACCAGTTCTTCCGGATGGTAGGCTCTGTATCAGAGTCCTGACTTTGCGAGCCAGGAGTTCACATTTTGGGTTTCTGGATCGTGGAGGAGATGGGGGGTGGGGCAGCAAGCAGGAAACCTTTCTCAGGGCTCCAGGCAGCAGCATTTCCCCAACCAGCAGAGGAGTATTTCCTGATGTTAGCATTCCGCACTGCAGCACGGGTGCTTGCCAGGTGAGTCACTTATGTGTACGTGACAGGTAAGATGATACCTGCCTTACTTCCACCTGGCGTTAGTGCTCATGGGTTCATCTTACTGAACCAAGACATGAAATGGCAGTTCCTTATCCATGTTTAGCGGTATTTCGTTCACTGATTTTTTCTCTATCCCCTTGGAATAACTAGGTATGGGATCCACTCAGACTTTGAGTCTCAAGTCCAAATCTCCATGAAAGTTAAAATGTAACAAGAGAAGTAATAGAAGAAAAGTACAGATGGAGACTTACGTTTCAGAGGTGTCTGTTCTGTTAACAGAGGGCAGATGAGACTGCCTGAGGTCAGGGTTGAATCGAGCTGAAATAGGGACCTCTGGTGTCTACTGCATCGCACGCATTAAAATGGTTAATTTTGTGTTACATAAATTTCACCTCAGTACAAGACAAAAAGTTTGAAGCTGGCACATGCCTCATTGAGCTCCCCTCTATAAAACTGTGTAAAAGGAGCCCAGTTTGAAGCCAGTTCTTAAAAGGAACATATAAACAAACCAAACAGCAAACCAACAGGACATGGCAGCGCACACCACATTTTATTACGGGGCCGAACTTGACCTTTTACATCCCAGTGTCTCAACTTGAATTCAGAGCGAACTTGAGTTGCTAATTCTATGCTTTTGACCAGGTAAAGACCTCATTTTAAGAAATTTCCTTAAAACTGCAAACTTGTGGAAAAGAGAGAATGTTATATGTATCCATTCAGCAATTACCTGTTATAAGCATACTAGTTACAGGGATCTCGGGCTCATATCTGCATGTTCTATTTTGCATTTGCCTCCACTGTTTTGTTAGCAAGTATTGCTTTAATTTATTTAATGTTTAGAGTCCATATAAATGTAAATCATTCAGAGTTTGAGGAAAAAAGTAACCACTTATGATTTACATTTACCACTGTTCACCTCCCACTTTAATTCCTTCCAAAATAAAACCAGTTGCTAAAGTAGTGATTTTAAATATTTACCAATATATACCACTGGAATACTTGTTGCTGTTTCTGAACAAAAGAAATGCAGCAGCATCCTTAGTGATAATTTTAAAAATAAGGAATATTCTTTAAGGGAAAGAATTTCAACTCATCTTTTTGGTAGTCAGTGGTCATTCATTTCTGTGTGTACTGTAACCTGTTAAAATGATCACATAACAAAGAGAAGGGAAGTTAAATTTGCTAGTTATTTGTTAATGCCATATGATTTCTAGTTACAAAGGCATGCTTAAGCCCCACGCTAAAAAGAGGTGAATAAAATAGGACAGGGTTCAAATAAAATTCATTTGGGAAGGTAAATGTGTTTTCAGAATGATTAAGTCTTTTGAGATCCCATGTTGGTGTAGTTTTCTACCATTTCTTAATGTATTCTTCATAACCCCCAAATTTTTCAGGCTTGGAGCCAAATGCCGAGATGTTATTTACTTTTGCTTGGGTTGTAATAAAATTTGGGACTCTTAGTGAAAAGATGATTTTCATTAGTAAAATCGTTACTGGGCATTTAGAGTTGGTGCTTATTTTCTGTTGCTTCCCCAACCACTGGAAATCTTCCTTCACTTTCCTTTCCCCACACTACAGTGAGAGACCAAAGGGTGGCCCTATTCCCATCCCTTAAACCTGTCATTTTCTTATCCTTATTAACCTGTGGGCTTGAGAACCATGCAAGGACCTTTCCCACAAGAACTGGCCAGGGCTGGGCGCTGAAGATGACCAAGAGCTGTATAATGAGGGCTCCAAGTCAGACCATACATGCTACCCTGTTCATGAAGACAGGGAACACTGCTTAGAGGGGCACCATCTCAAATGCCTTTATAACACCTAGGACTCTGGGCACTCACATAATGGGTATGCCGTGTGACTTCAGCCATTTGTTAGCATGACCTTAAAGGTCCAAGAAATGTATCGATATCATCGGACCATTTTTTTGGAGGGCGGGGGACTCATTTTAGTCACAAATGCAGCACACCAAAATATTGATATATCATCACATTGTGAGAGAATGCGGGTGTGTGCATCTTTACAGGATCTCCATCATAGCTTCTTCTTAAAGTTTCCAGTATAATTCTTGCGAAGGAATTGTTTTAAACACAGTTTTTAAATGTTTAGGTAGTTCGAAAGTAAAATGTAATTTTAAAAGACTGCTCAGTTGTTATTTCGGACTTTGTGACATTGAGTGGTTCTGGAAGCTTGACACCCTTGATCCAAATGCCGTATTTGCCAAATTGTAATATTGACCTGATCGTGGCGGCATCTAATATAAACCCTGAAACATCTCGTTACATCTTGATAATTCCTCTGGACCTTCTTGTCTGGCTGCAGTCAGCCATAAACAGCTGTATTCTTTAAATCTTCAGGGACATGAAACAGTGAAATCTGTGCAGAAAATGACCATCAGGGTTGTCTAATATCTAAAAAGGGTTGTGTTTTCGTGTGAAAGGTGGTGGAACCCAAAAGAATGGGGGAAGACACCCCTGAGTGTGTAAGCCACGTACCTCATTGGCCCCAAGAGATTCCTGTTTTGTTTTTTAATTTAATTTTTATTTTATATTGGAGTATAGTTGATTTACAATATTGTGTTAGTTTCAGGTGTACGGCACAGTGATTCAGTTATACGTCTATCCATTGTTTTTCAGATTCTTTTCCATTATAGGTTATTACGGAATATTGAGTAGAGTTCCCTGTGCTCTACAGTAGGTCCTTGTTGGTTATCTATTTTATATATAGTCGTGTGTCTATGTTAATCCCAAACTCCTAATTTATCCCTCCCCCTCACGTTTTCCCTTTGGTAACCCGAGATTGCTCTTTTAAAAACCCAAACCCTGCTGAACCAGAAAGAACAAACAAATTGGCTTGATGTTGAGTGACAGAAAAAGAAAAGCGTATCTTTGCCCCCTCCTCCCTCTCTTCCATTTCCTGTTCCACCCTTCACATCAAATGAAACACTGCTGTTTTCATTTCCTCGGTGTACCTTGTAGTATTTCTAGGAGTAGATGTCCCTAAAAAATCCTGCCCTCTCTTTTTGCCTAGGGCTACTTTTGGTCTCATATAAATAGACAGTATCCAGTTTGAGAAACATGTAGCCCATTGTAACAAGTGTTATCTTTTTATTCCATCTTTTTTTTTTTTTTTTTTTTTGCACTACATGGGCCTCTCACTGTTGTGGCCTCTCCCGTTGTGGAGCACAGGCTCCGGACACGCAGGCTCAGCGGCCATGGCTCACGGGCCCAGCCGCTGCGCAGCATGTGGGATCTTCCCAGACCGGGGCACGAACCTGTGTCCCCTGCATCTTCAGACAGACTCTCAACCACTGTGCCACCAGGGAAGCCCCCTATTTTTTAATGAAGTAGAGTTGATTTACAATGTTGTGTTAGTTTCAGGTGTACAGCTCAGTGCTTCAGTTATATATACATACGTGTATATGTATATACATATATATAACTCTATATGTGTGTGTGTATATAGATATTCTTTTTCATATTCTTTTCCATTATGGTTTATTACAAAATATTGAATATACTCCCTGTGCTATACAGTAGGTCCTTGTTGTTTACCTATTTTATATATAGTAGTTTGTATCTGTTAATCCCAAACTCCTAATTTATCCCTTTCCCCCTTTCTCCTTTGGTAACCGTAAGTTTGTTTTCCATACCTATGAGTCTGTTTCTGTTTCGTAAATAAGCTCATTTATGTCATATTTTAGATTTCACATATAAGCAATATCATATGATATTTGTCTCTGTCTGACTTATTTCACTTAGTATATCATCTCTAGGTCCATCCATCTTGCTTCAAATGGTAAATTATGCCGTTTCTTGAGTGAGCTGTGTTAAGTGAGCCCCACGTATTTCTGCTGGTTCTATATTAACTGTAGGCTCTGTTTTCTTTTCTCTCCATTTCATTTGGTTTATACAGTTCACTGGGTAACGTCTGCATGGCGAAAGGCTCTTGCTGATTTATGTTTGCAATATAAACCTTGCTGGGGTTAAAAAGCAAGGTTTAGGACATTTTTTGGCTCAGATGTAAGGGGATTCATGTGTAAGTCATTTCATAGGTAAGATCCTGGCTTGCTGTGGCAGGCGACTTCCCCAGATCAGACCTCCTCTGAGATGTCCTTACATATGATATGAGTCAGCGCTCAATGTGTAATAAATGCGTAATGCCTGCCAAGTTGTGACGGTTAGCTCTTCAGACTCAACCCGTAAGTCCCATCCATCACATAAGCTTGTGGAATACCTGTGAAGGGGCGTGAAGAATATATGTGTGTAGTTACCACACTGTATTCCAAAGTAGAATTGATCTTTGGTCTTAGAATTGTCTATCTGACCTAAAGAAAAGAAACAGAATGAAGAAATTGTGCTGACTATACTGTTTATTGGCCATAAGCAAA
This sequence comes from Mesoplodon bidens, assembly GCF_964165515.1. Taxonomy (NCBI): domain Eukaryota; kingdom Metazoa; phylum Chordata; class Mammalia; order Artiodactyla; family Ziphiidae; genus Mesoplodon; species Mesoplodon bidens. Next base: position 139,233,618 of record NC_138163.1, read on the forward strand.
TTTTATTGATAATGATCTGGGTTTTTGGACTATTTAATAAATAGAAATGGATAAGAGGTCAGACGAGTTCAGGGAAGGCTCACTGGGGCTCCTGCTGCAGCAGGAGGGAGAGAACAAGTAATGGGGGAGAAATGAGCTGGTTGGTTCCTTATATGGGGTGACGGTAGGGAGGGTGGATCCAGAGGGTGGCTTAGGTGGACTGCCCACCCCCTTGGTGGTGCCCTTTGCAGGGAACATGCACAGGACCCTGCTTTTGCTCCCAGCTTCTCAGAAGTGGCCGTTGGGTTTTTGGTCTTTCTGTATCTTGTTGTCCATAATTTGCCCCAACTGCACAGGCATGCAGTTATTTTTAGTCCCTTATAGTTTCTTTGTATCTATTGCTCGACTGGAGAAGACAGTTGTCCAGGTACAAGCCCTTCTATAAAGGGTCCCAGGTCCCAGCCTGCCTCATTATTAGAGGTGTTTGGTTACATCGATAAGAATGAAAAAAATCCTACTCTTATTAACATGATTTACCAAAAATAACACAGTAATAAAAAAGAATTTCCAAACTATGTGTCTGTTTTTTAGAGAAAGATTCCAGTGAATTGCAGAAAGGTTAAAACAAAAACGAAAGGCCCAAAACCTTCCACTCATCAATAACTATTACAGAATTCTTGATATAAGAGCTTTTTAGGATCTGTAAGTTTCAATATTTAAGTATATTCCAAATCAATACATTAGAACATTCGAATTTATATTCTATAACAGCCAGATTAAAGCAACCTCCTTAGGATGACTCTTCCTTGCCGTTATGCTTAAATGATTTAGGAAAAAGGGTTTATCTCTTTTGATGTTTTCCACCTTCTTGGAGGTTATGATACATTGTTAAATCTAAATAGGAAAATCTACTGCCTTGGGGATTTCGTCACCATATAACACTAAGCGTAATCATTATAATGATGGTTCCTAGTCTCTCCCTCAATCCTTCTGTAAAGATCTTTGCTTGTGATGCCCCATTCATTACGCAAGACCAAAATAAAGAAAAGATGCTGCTTTCTTCCCTCTACCAAACAGTACAGCAAGGCTCAGAGGGCTTGAGTGCGTTCTGGCTGACCACCTGGCTAGTAATCTTTGGAGATACGGTTGGAAGTGTTACTGAACGCAAGTTTGTGTGCCGGATGCACAGTGACACCAAACAAAGTGAAACATCAGAGTCTGGAGCAGAGCAAGATTTATTGCATGGCCATGGGTGGCTCGTGCCCCAAGACCCTAAACTTCCCGAAGGGTTTCAGCAAAGCATTTTTAAAGACAAGGTGAGGGAGGGGCATGGTTAGTTGTTGCAAACTTCTTGGTGCTGGAATCCTTTGCTCTTACAGCTGTCCACATAGGTCAGGTCACGATGGTCCTGTAAACCTCCAACAAGACACATGGTATTCTCTTCTCTGCAACTTTTTAATCTCTATATGAATGGAAAGTTACACCTTTAAAGTTACACCTTTAGAAGGTCAGAGCCCTGAGAATGGCTCTCCTGTATATTTCAGGCTAGAAGCAACATTCTTTTACAAAAGGTTCAGAGCCAGTGTGACTAAGCACAAAAGGAAAAGGAACAGGTCTAATATGGAGTCAGTTTTGTTCTTCCCTATGACAGAATCCAGTGCCAGAGCCACGTGGATAACCATTAAGATTTGTTGCCTCAGTGGTTGATATCCATCTGGATCTTTTTTAGGTAAAAAGATTCTAAAATGTCAGGGTTTTTATATCCCTTTCCTAATTAGTCAGACCATTGGGCTTAAAACCACAGAGGTCCTGGAGGACGTAGCGGTGCCCCGTGCGTATTAATGTTCATAGTAACATAGCTTCCTCTCCCGTGTTGACGCTGAAGTTCTGGGCCACGGAGGCCACACCTTCTGATTCAGTGAAGTGCCCAAATATGAGAGGAAGCTTGACATCAGTTAGAAAAAGCTGAGTGAGATGCCCTCAGCAAGTTGCACGCGGTGGGCTGAGTTGACAGCTATTATGTGCAGACACAGAAATGTCCCCTTGTCCCAGGCACAGAGGTGATTGGACTTGGGGATGCAGAAACTGGCTAACATCTTTCTCCAGTGACTGCTCTGATAAGGGTAATAACCATCCTCAGCATCCCCTTGGTAACTGCCAAGAACTTTCCCCAACAGCTGCCTGTAGTATCATGCTTCATTCTTACAAAGATCCCATGAGGTTCAAAAAGCATGAAATCATGCCATGTGCAGCAACACGCATGGACCTAGAGGTGCCCATACTGCGTGAAGTAAGTCAGACAGAAAGACACATATGAGAGGATATCGCTTATATGTGGAATCTTAAAAAAGGGCACAAATGAACTTATCTACAAAACAGAAAGAGAGTCACAGATGTAGAAAACAAGCTCATGGTTACCAGGGTTGGGGTAGGGATAAATTGGGAGATTGGGATGGACACATACACACTACTATATATAAAATAGATAACTAAGAAGGACCTACCGTAGAGCACAGGGAACTCTACTCAATACTCTGTAATGACCTCTGTGGGGAAAGAATCTAAAAAAAGAGTGGATGCATGTATATGTATAACAGATTTGCTTTGTGGTACAGCAGAAACCAACATGACATTGTAAATCATCAATACTCCAATGAAAATTTAAAAATAAATAAAAAGATCCCATGAGGCATTACTCTTCTCTTTATTTTCCCAGGTGGTGTATCCCTGCTCTTAAACAGATACCACTAGATACACTTCTACCTGAACAAAATTGGGTCCACTGACTTTTCAGCAAGAGAGAATGCAAACCATAGGCGGTATTTAGTAAGGGGGGCGGGTAGGAAGGACTTAAAGGACGTGGGCTTGTGTTAAGGGATTTCAGCAACGATCCAAGGAAGCTGGATGTGGCTTTGGCTTGCAGACTCTTAGAAAGTAGGGGTGGGCTTCCCTGGTGGCGCAGTGGTTGAGAATCCGCCTGCCGATGCAGGGGACACGGGTTCGTGCCCCGGTCCAGGAAGATCCCACATGCCGCGGAGCGGCTGGGCCCGTGAGCCATGGCCGCTGAGCCTGCACGTCCGGAGCCTGTGCTCCGCAGCAGGAGAGGCCACGACAGTGAGAGGCCCGCGTACCAAAGAAAAAAAAAGAAAGTAGGGGTAATTCTATGACAGGTTATCTAAAAAGAGGAAAAGTTAGATGGAGGCAGATTCTATCATTACAAAGAACCAGTGAATGTCGCTCTGTGGTTTAGCATGATGTAACGGTCCCACCACGTGGCTGATGTTGCCCAGGAAAGCAACACAGCCTGGCTGTACCAGCCACGCCAACTGCCAACAGTGCTCTGGCTTAGGTGGTAACATCTGGCCAGAGGCCAGGTGTCAGGGGCTGCTGTGCTCTTTCTTGGGTAACCAATAATGAAATAAACCAAATACTAAGGAAGCAGTGCCAAAGTCTCAGCAAAGACTGTCCAGTGGCATCTCGGCTATTAACCTTCAGATTTCCTTTAGGAGCCTGAGTGCCACCGTTATTTGCAGAAATGAGACATCTTATATGGTCAGTACCTTCTCTAGAGGAATGCGGTCTTAGTCAGACTGTTCTTTAGAATTTCAGGAAGCTGGCCAGACAGAGTCGTGTAGCTCACATGCAGGGAGACACCTCTGGGGCTGATCGCAGGTGCTGTGTCTATTCTAGGGTTGAGAGAATGTCTAGTATGGCAGAATTCCTTGTAGAGCCCAGAGACCTTGCTTGGGTGGGGACGGTCAACACCAATGTCTCTGAATTTTAGTTGAATTGTTATATTTTCTTTGGCGGGTTAAGACCCATCCACACTGAACAATTTTTTTCTCTGATTTGAGTAATTGTGGTCAAGTCTTCGAAGGTCAGTGGTACCCAGTTAACTGCAGAACAATAGCTTTCTCTGCTATGTAGCTGAATTCCATAGAGCAACCTGTGACCCCCATTTCTTGTTTCCTTCCAATTGGAACTACATAACTTGTGAGCTGTACTGGGGAGAAGGGTCTGAAATTCACCAAGTGCTGGCAACAAGAATGCAATGTGCAGAGACAGATCGTGTAGCTGGAAGCCCGAGGAGAACATTCGTTCACCTGCATTGCTTCTTGAGTTTAAAGAACGAGATGAAATGCAAAAGGAAAATATGGGCAAAAGATAGCCTGCAATTTTTTTTTTTTTTTTTTTTTTTTTTGCGGTACACGGGCCTCTCACTGTTGCGGCCTCTCCCCTTGCAGAGCACAGGCTCTGGACGCGCAGGCTCAGCAGCCATGGCTCCCAGGCCCAGCCGCTCCGCGGCATGTGGGATTTTCCCGGACCGGGGCACGAACCCATGTCCCCTGCATCGGCAGGCGGACTCTCAACCACTGCACCACCAGGGAAGCCCTAGCCTGCAATTTATTTGCAGTTGTAAAGCCGTGAATTGTCACGAGTTCAACATTAGTTTTCTAATGTATGTGATTCTAGTTTTTGAGATCCAGCAAGCATATACAAAGAAACTTTTAGTTTATCTAGCAAATGAAGCCCGTGTTTTCTTGTTTCTGATGAGTGGATACAGCTCATTTTTGATAAGGTTTCAAGAAACGCAATAACTTTCTATTTATCTATTTATTTATCTTTGAAAACTGAAGTATACTTGATTTACAACGTTGTATTAGTTTCAGGTGTACAGCATAACCACTCAACATTTTTATAGGTTGTACTCTGTTTAAGTTCACCGCAAAATAATGGCAACATTTCCCTGTGTTGTATAGTATATCCCTGAAGCCCATGCATTTTATACTTAATAGGTAGGACCTCTCAATTCCATACAGCCCCTCCCACCTTTTCCCCACCCCCCTCCCCACTGCTAACCACCCGTCTGTTCTCTATACAGACTGTTTTACATATACATTCATTTGTATTATTTTTTAGATTCCACATATTAGTGATAACATACAGTATCTGTCTGACTTACTTCACTTAGTATGGTCATCTCCAGGTCCATCCATGTTGCTGCAAATGGCATTATTTCATTCCTTTTTATGGCTGAGTAATATTCCACTGTATATATAGACCACATCTTCTTTATCCGTTCCTCTGTCCATGGACACTTAGGTTGCTTCCTTATCTTGGCTATGGTAAATAGTGCTGCTGTGAACATTGGGGTGTGTGTATCTTTTCCAGTCAGCACTTTCATTTTTTTTTCAGATGTATATCCAGGAGTGGAATTGCTGGATCCTATGGTAGTTCTGTTTAAAGATTTTAAGAGGACCGGGTTGGGAAAGAAGCTGATGGACTGATTTAAGATGTTTAGATACCGAACTTTATACTTAGGTTTACTTTAGGTTGATCATTAATCCTCTGGCCTTTAAACCACAGCCGGGAGTGTTTACAGAAGCACAGGAGTGTTCAAGCTGCAAGCAGGGCTGGCAGGCAGATAGCAGTAGTGGGCAAAGAGTAGAAAGAAATACATATGTATTTCTTCTCTTGTAGAACCAACCACAGCTGATTAACCAGGAAAGATCAATGGGAGAGCTCAGGGCTGGGTCCGCTGCATCCTGGGGCCTAGCTGGATTTTTGTTTGCTTTAAAGCTCACTGCCAGAAAAAGCTGCTGAGAAGCCTTGCCCATAAAAGGGAGAATGTTTGTGAATAGAGGGCGGAGCCGTGCAGTCATTTCTATAGCACCGAGTATGCAAACTGTACAGATTTTTCAACAGAATCTACCTCACAGGGATATAGGTACTTGCACTTTATTAAAATGGAACCGTGGCAATTTAAAATGTGCCATTTTAGCTCTTGGAAGAAAAATCCAATATGCTTTCATTGTATGCCTGAATCGTTGGGAAAAAAAAATCTGGAGAAAATGTTTCAGCATCTTCTCCAAACATTTTAACATATGTTTGATACAGAAGCATTTTCATAGGTTGCTGACACGTGATACAAAACATGATACAAACATGACACAAAATCACTTTCGTATCTTGGGGTAGTGTCAGCCAACAGTTCTTTACAAATGGTGCCAGTGCTGAGAAATGTGTCTGCATAAAAGTGTTCTTGAAAGAACTCTAGGGGACGTGATAAGACGCACAAGCAAGTTTCGTACGCTGAGCGTTCGTGAAATATCAGAAGAGATGCAAAGAGCTTCAAGATGTAGTGTTCAGCAAAGGTAGATTAAGGCAGCTGGAAAGTGCGTCTCCCCTGCTTTATGCCTTTACCTGTGGTGAAATTAGCGCCATATTATGGCCCCATGATCTCTGTGATGCTGAGCAGTTGACTTAACCTCTCTGGGCCTCACTGTCTCTTCTGTAAAGTGGAGATGATCAGAGAACTCCTCTGATTATTTAGGTTTTTTATTATTTATTTATTTTTGGCTGCATCAGGTCTTAGTTGCGGCACACGGGATCTTTGTTGCGGCAAGGGGCTTCTCTCTAGTTGTGGCGTGTGGGTTTTCTCTTTCTAGTTGTGGCATGAGGGTTTTCTCTCTCTAGTTGTGGCACGCAGGCTCCAGGGCGCGTAGGCTCTGTAGTTTGCGGCACGCGGGCTCTCTCGTTGAGGCGGCGCGAGCTCAGCAGTTGTGGCCCGCGGGCTTAGTTGCCCCATGGCATGTGGGATATTAGTTCCCTGACCAGGGATCGAACCCGTGTCCCCTGCATTGGAAAGCAGATTCTTTACCACTGGACCACCAGGGAAGTCCCTCCTCTGATTCTTTGTGAGCGAATCAGAAGGTGCTAGTAAAAACGCCTGCCGCATGGAAAGGCTAAATAAATGCTAGTGATTATTAGCCATATTTTACAGATGTTCAGCTGGGATACGTCACGTGCCCAAATCATATACCTGGTTAGTAGCTGTCAGATGGAACTGAAGTTCACGTATGGCTGAAGATCTCCTTCCTCTTAGTGCTCTGAGCCAGATCATACAGCATGGAAGCCATTTCTCGTTTTACACTTTGAAAGAGGTCACTTGTCCCAACTGGTCTAGATTTAAAAGACTTTATTCTAGGTAGTTGTTCGATAACTTTTTTTTAATCCCATTCTCTCCCCCAACTCCCAGACCTTTCCAGGTTATTTTACTTTTTCTTGATTCCATTTAATTTATATTTTCCTGTAAGATAAAGGGCATTTCAATTAATCTTTAATTGGGGAAAGACTTCCAAGCCAGAAAAGCAAAAGAAAAGTTTCAGAATAGGCTTCCAAATTTAAAAAAAAAAAATCAAAATAACGAGCAATGTATATTATATGATCTTGATTTCACAGTTTTTAAAAGTATTTATTTATTTATTTAAATATATATTTTTTATTGTAGTACAGTTGATTTACAGCATTGTGTTAGTTTCAGGTGTGCAGCACCGTGATTCGGATATATATACATATGTGTGTGTGCGAGTGTGTGTGTGTGTGTATTCTTTTTCAGCTTCGTTTTCATTGTAGGTTATTACAAAATATTGAGTAGAGGTCCCTGTGCTATACAGTAGGTCCTTGTTGGTTATGTGTTTTACATGTAGTAGTGGTGTGTGTGTTAATCCCAAACTCCTAATTTATCCTAACTTATCCCTTTCTATTTATCCCCCTTTATCTCTCTCGATTTCATAGTTTTAAATAACATATATGTGTAAAAAAAAAAGGCTGTAAGCTCTATAGCCATATAGTCACAGATGATATCTCTGAGTGAGAGTTAATATTTTGCTTTTATCCTTCTATGAAATTCTCTGTAATTAGAAAAATGCAATACTTTTAAAGCCCCCCACACATTCCCTTTGGGAGAGCATTCCCAAGTGCCGATGCTGGGCTGCGTGTCCTCCCCTGCTCCCTGCCCTGCCCGCCCTTCTCTCCCCTGGTTCCCTCGACCACCTTCCCACTCGTGGTCCATTCCCAGCATCCCCCTAACTGGGTCCTTGCTGTTCTCCAGAAGCATCGCTCTCATGTCTGTCCTCCCCTGGGCCAGTGGGGTGATGCCCTGACAGCCACACCTGGTCCCCAGCTCAGAGCCCTTCCTTGTTCTGTTCCCACAGACTGACTTCTCATCTCCCCGTTGCATAGGGGAACGTCCAAGAGCCAGCTGCAGGGAAAGAAAATCATGGTTTTGGGCGGGGATGTCCTTTCGGTTAACAGATAAAGAATAGGCGGCAGATCTTAGGGGGTCTCAGGCGATTGTGGAAAAAACACTTGCTCAGGCAGAAGACTTGGAAACTTATATATACACACACACGCGCACACACACACACATAAGCACACATGAATGTGTATACATATATGCTGTAGATATGCTATATAAACATATACATGCTAAATATACATAAATATGTATACACATGTATATATGTAAATACATAGCATATACATGCATGTATATATTTTTTCTAAGTTGTGTATACATAAATATATATAAAATTCCCCAAGCCTTTTTATATATGTGTATATAAAATTTATATATGTAATATTTTGTTACAAATAGAATGTATATACTGATATTTATATACACATACATTTTATATAACATATAAATATATGTAACATAGCCATGCGTATGTATTTTATATATTATATATTATACATATATATATATAATTTTCACAGAGTCTGGCTCTGTTATTTTAACACAACCCTCTCCCGCACTGTACCCCTCCCCCCAAAAAGTGGAACCTGAAAGAAAGGGACTTTCAAGTCCCACATGACTTTTGTAGGATCAACAAACTGGACTAATGGTGACCGCATGATCATATGACACAGTATTTCCCTTAGGGCTTTTCTGGAAACACACTATGTGTTTAAGAGGACATTATTTTGCTTCTTCTCTCTGTTCTTCCAACATACTGCCTCACTTTCCATTAAAAAAAAAAAGATTCACGGGTTCTTACTGGTATCTCTGAAGGGCACGTCCACACAATTCCGTTCCTTGGACGGCGCCCCTGAACTTGTACATACCTCTCATGACCTCTGACCCAGCCTGCAGTGGTTGTTCATTATCTCCTGAATTGCTTCGTGCAGCCCTGGGCTCTGTGGGATTAGATCCTTTGCCGTCTGTTAATCTTCCAGGACTTCAGTGTCCCAGGTAGACAGAAAAGGGGCTGAAATCAAACTCAGCAGCAAAGAAAAACCCCCCAGAGGCAGGGACGGAAGAGAGGCTGTAATCACAGTTGTCAAAACCACACTCTTACCTTCAAGGGGCTCCCTGGACTTCAGGCTCAAGAACGGAGTTTCCGGAACACCTTTAGACATCAGATGAGCTTTATTGATTTCATTTTGATCTTGTCTTTATATCCACAGAGGCGCTGTCTTGAATGAGTCAACTGGGTCCCCCTTTTGAGGGAATCCTTTCAGAAGCATCTCTGGCATTGCTGTGATGGCAGATCTATTCTTTGTTGGTGACAAGACACCTTTAGCTGTCTATCCCTGTGACATGTTCTAAAGAAACCTGTTCCAGGCTTATAAAAAGTTGAAATACAAGACAAAGGGTTCCTTCACAGAAATGTAGCCATATGGATGGTGCTGCCTGCCTGGATTTGTGTATACAGCTGGTGCCCACTGACCTCTTCTGGGATTATGAGCTAGAGATCAAGGTCTCGGAAAAGAAACCATGAGGATGGATGTTGGTACAGGTGTTGGGGGATCCAGCAGGGCTCTTGCTGTCAAAAGAATGCAGTGTTTTATTTTCATTTTAGCCGCACCCTGTATCTTAGCCCTGCCTGACGCTAGCCCCTGCTCGATAAATCACTTTTTAAAAAAATCCCACGGACCTTATTTTATTTTTAAACAGAAGCCCCACTTTAAGCATTGCACTATGCGTACAGTTAACATTAATTGCCTAAGAACTTTGCTTTATTTAAATCACATCGGGAAGGAGGAGGTGGGGTGGGGAGAGGATGAGGAAAGAGAAAAGCAAAAGCATTTTATTCTCCTGCCTTCCAACGGTACTTTGCCATTAATTATTTATCACCTCATTCTCTGGCCCTCTGAACTTCCTCTACTGCTGTCCTGCTTTATGTTCCGATGGAATTGAATCAGTAGATATAGGTAGAATTTTTTAAAAGCGATGTCATCAGAAATTCAATCTGACACTAACATATTAGCCTTGAGCTCCACGATAGACAATAGAATCTCATTCGGGTTTTTTTTTTTTTTTCTCATCTTTTCACATCTGGATGGACTCCTTTTTTTTTTTTTTTCTCTCTCTCTTTCATTTGCTTCCTCAATCATAGGGTAAGTAATTACACCTAACTTTTCAGGAATTCAGGTCAGAGACAACGGAGCAATGAATTATGTAGCTTCTTTGAAGTCGCTCGTCTTTGGTGTTTTACGTGGAGGTCCTCAGAAGTCCACCATCGCGGCCGCTACACTTTGTGTCCCTGCCTTGTCTTCAGCATCAGTTCATTTGCCAACTGGTTCCCCAGCCAGCATCTAAGCAGGAGACAAAGCCCAGTCCACCTGTAGTTCCTGAACTCTGGCCAAGTCTTGCGGTTGATCAGCGTCTTGCCAGGATGAGGTCAGATCTCTCCAGCTCCTGACAAAGGGACTCCATTCCCGCTCTGCAAAATGCATTAGCCACTGCACTACATTTTTTGGGTTTTTTTTGCATCATAGGTGAAAAATGTCAGACATAATCAGCATGCTTTGACTGAAGCTCTTCGAGAGGGTTGCTACCCAAACATTCCACCTCTCTGATTTCTCCCTGATTCATCTGTTTGTTCCTGCACCCCACTCTTTTATAGTATCGGACTGCCTTCTACACCCAGAAGCAGTTTTTTTTAATAGATTTTATTTATTTATTTATTTATTTACTTACTTACTTACTTATTTATTTATTGGCTGTGTTGGGTCATCATTGCTGCGTGCGGGCTTTCTCTAGTTGCAGTGAGTGGCGGCTATTCTTCATTGCGGTGCGCAGGCTTCTCATTGCGGTGGCTTCTCCTGTTGCAGAGCACGGACTCTAGGTGCGTGGGCTTCAGTAGTTGTGGCATGCGAGCTCAGTAGTTGTGGCATGCGAGCTCAGTAGTTGTGGCTTGCGGGCTTCAGTAGTTGCAGCATGTGGGCTTCACGAGTTGTGGCACATGGGCTCAGTAGTTGTGGCTCCCGGGCTCTAGAGCACAGGCTCAGTAGTTGTGGCGCACGGGCTTAGTTGCTCCACGGCATGTGGGATCTTCCCAGACCAGGGCTCGAACCCGTGTCCCCTGCATTGGTAGGTGGATTCTTAACCACTGTGCCACCAGGGAAGCCCGGAAGCAGTTTTGCACACAAGGTTTCTCAAGCAAAGAAGAGACCAGTACGTTCATGGAATGTTCTTTCCTGTTAAATAGGATTCGTGCACTTCACCAAGGGATTTACTTCAGTTTACCAAGTGAGGTGGAGAACGTCTTGTAAAAATGCAATGAAATTGAGAGGGATTATTAAAAATATATACCTATTCATTGGAGGAACAGGGGTAAAGGAACAGTATCAAAAAGGATTATTAAAAGAACTATAAAATATCCAAATATAGGGTGGAGCCAACATCAGGACATTGCAAGCTCCTGCGTCATGATTTTCATGTTGCAGACAGGTCAAAATGGTCTGCAAGTCCCGTTGGGGCCACTGCATTCTACAGGACATGGCCGGGAGGTCAGAGGCTCTTCCCACTGAACTGACACTCTCATGGTCCTTCCCCGTGGATTTGCCATGCGTTCAGAGAAGGGACCCAGGATACATGACATCATCCTTATATTACTAGGTCTCAGGGGTAGGTCTGCTGGCAGGGTTCTCCATGGCAAAAGACAGAATGCACCCACCAGGTTGGTCATGGCTGACGTGTATGTAATCTTTACTACTGTTATGTTAAAAAGACAGTTCAAAACAAAACAAGATATTCAAGGGACCCCCACGGATTGTCTTATTCCAGCCCTCAAAGCTTGGTAGGTATCTGGGTAAAATATCCTGTTAGTAGTTCATTAACTCTCCAACCTCCTATGGGTAGATTTCCGCTAATGGGTTCCAGTAAGGTGCAGACCAGCGCTATTCAGTATAGTAGAAATGGGAAGCAATTTTATTCTTTCTACAGCTTACGTTTCAGTCCACTCTGTGTACTTCTCATTTTTGTCTGAAATACCTGGCAAGAGGCATAGCAGTTCTGGCCGCTCACAGGTGGCAATTATCCAGTTCGGTCTGTGGCAGTGTCTCCTGCAGTGTCAAGCTTCTTCGCTCTGTTTTCTTGGGCCAACCCCAGACAGGAGAACCCTTCCATAAGAAAGGACAGTCATGTTGGCCCCTTTTCTCATCAACAGTAGACAAGGAATAAGAGAACAAAGCAAACTCTGACACAGCCAGTGGAGTTAAAGTCTGATGCCGCTGTCTTCTGGGAATGCAGGTGTCCACAGGACGTTTCTGGTTTCCAAGGTCTGGTGGTGGGTTTGTTGGACGTGGGTTAAATCTCTTGTCTTGAACTCTCACGTCCATGGTGGGTCTAGTCTCTTGCACTTACCTGGTTTCTAGAAGTTTCTAGAAGTAGTCCTCTTTCTGTTTGACCACAGAACACTTCTTCCTAGGAGGTCCATCACCGTCACAGCTCAGAGGGGCCCTCTCTCTACAAACCCTCTGGCACCTTCAATCCCCACCATATTGTTTTCTCTGCCTGATAAGACCGGACAAGGCTGATGGCCTAGGACGGCAGAGCCAGACTCAGGTCTCTTAGCAGGTATTGCATCTTTAGACCGTCTCCTTGATTAAGAACCGTGGTTCTCCACCATGGCAGTTGTGGCCACCCACTGCACCCCTGCAGTGGTGGACAATGACAGGAAACAAATCCCACTGTCACTATGAGAGCAGAGAATGGTACAGGCATCTCTGGATGGTGGAGGTGAGGCGTAATGATCTGTTTCCTGCAATGCACACGGAAGCTCCACCTACAGACTTACCCACTTCAAGAAGTCAGCAGTGCCGACACCCTCCAAGCCAAAGTATCGTCTTACTCATTTATGAGACAGTTATTCTAAGCCATTAGGTCTCACTGGGGACAAGTTTGCCTCCAAGGAGACGATTGGCTTTGTCTAGAGATATTTTTGGTTGTCACAGCTAGGTGTCGGTCATGGCGTGTAGAAAGGGTACGGACCAAGGATGCTGGTAAACATGCCTTGATTCGCAGAACAGCCCCCAAGAGTAGAGAATCATCTCTGCCCTAGTGTCACTAGCGTTGAGAAAGCTTGGTTTACAGTATGAGGATGCATATGGGGGTGTCCATTAAGCTGCTACTTGGGGACGGCGTTGAAGGTTCAGGAACCAAGAACACAGATTTTAAAGCCACACTCCCTGATTAAGGAATCCCAGCTTGGGCCTTTGTGGCTCTATCTGTGATCTTGCTCGAGTTAATCTTTCTGTGCCTTGCAAACCTTTGTTTGTTTCTCTAAGCCTCATGAGGTCCAGAACTAAAGATAAGCAGATTATAGGTGTCAGTGCAGTTGATAGGAGTGCCTGAGCAAGACTGGCCACTTTGGAAGTGTTATTCTATTAATAGCTCTCTGTTTCCAGCTCTGGGACTTCAACTGAAACCTAGGTAGCAGGAAAAGGCTTGTATGAGGATCCCTTACACACAAACCTCTGTCTCTCTGGAGGCAGTCCATCTGTTGTCCGACAGTCCGGCGCATCGAGATTTATTAAATTTCTCTTTACCTTCCTCAGTTCGTTAAACAGTATCAGATGGCAAGCCTGAAAGTAAAGGTAAAATAAAGCAGCAGGAAGCCTGTCTTCTCACTGGACATGCAATGACTAGTGTCTTCATCATCAGATTCAGTCATAACTCGTTGGCCTTATCAAGCCACTGTCGATGTTCCCTTGTCTTGTAAGGATTTCTCATTGATGGCTGGCATCATGCACTTGTTTCTTGTTATTAGCGTGGATGGATAGCATCTCTTGTCTCTGTCTGAATACTGCATCCCAAGGAAGAGATCTTATTCTCTAGCAGGTTTCTAGACTTAACCTATTTCCATCGTGTTCAATTAGAGAACACGCTAGCCCGTGGAAACTCCCAGCATGGCTGTCAGCTGCCGGCACCTTAAGGATGCAGGTCTGCCTCTCCTTTTAGAAACGAGGAGGACCTCCGAGGGAGGGAGAAACTTCTCCCCTCTCCCCTCACTTTTCTGGCCTCTGAGATGGAAGATTCCAGCACGTCTGCACTGATTAAGCCGTGAGGAAAGCAGACAGGAGGCGGTCCCTGCAAAGAGCGACATCTCCTCATCCCTGGCAAAATAAACCAATACATAAATGACCATTTCCACTTTCTTCTGACTTTCCTATAGAATCTGGATGCCAGCCAGTCTCACAGGTGACAACCTCACAGGGAGAAGATGGTCGATGCATTTGTGTTCTTGGTGCCAGCCTGCTCAGATTTGCTGTTTCGGTGGTAGGCAAACTAGGCTATAACCCAAGTAAGGTCACTGTTGTTGCAATTCAAAATTTTAAAAAATGTGTGCACAGGCCACCTGTGGGCATCTTCGGTTGTACAGTTTGTGCACTGTGCAAAGGCAGGAGGCCAAGGGAACAAAAGAGCCTGACATTCAGCCCTAGAAATGCTCTATAAGCCATGTACCTGTGGAGCTGCATTCCCTGGCTGGAGGTGTACCTAGTTCTAACTCACCCAGTCATGGTTGCCTCATTGACTAAAGGCTCCCCTACCCTACCCTGCACCTACCAGACTCAGCGTGCTGTACGTTTGTGTGTTAACATGCTTATTGTCTATAACCCAACTTGATCAGTTTGGATTCAGCCTTATCCTCAGCCTCTAAATCAATCCTTGGAACCTTGAAGGACTTCAGCAAAGATTTATTGAATAAAAGAATAAATGGTTGAATTTCATCCTTTTTCATGACTAAGTCGTATTCCATTGTGTGAATGTACCACATCTTCTTTATCCATTCATCTGTCGATGGGCACTTGGGTTGTTTTCATGTCTTGGCTATTCTAAATGGTGCTGCTTTGAACAAAGGGGTGCATGTTTCTTTTCAAATTAGAATCTGCATCTTTTACGGTTATGTAAGTGGCAGAATTCTTTTGTACTGTATCTGTGAATCCCAAACTCCTAATGTATCCCTCCCCCCATCTTTCCCCTTTGGTAACCATACGTGTGTTTCCTATGTCTTTGAGTCTGTTTCTTTTCTGTAGATATAGGTTCATTTGTGTCATTTTTTAGATTCCACGTATAAGTGATATCATATGGTATTTGTCTTTTGCTGACTCACTTCACTTAGTATGATAATCTCTAGGTCCATCCATGTTGCTGCAGATGGCATTATTTCATTATTTTTTTGTGGCCGAGTAATATTCCATTATATATATATATATATATATATATATATATATATATATATATATATGCGCACACACACACACACCACATCTTCTTTATCCATTCATCTCTTGATGGACACTGAGGTTGCTTCCATGTCTTGGCTATTGTTACTCGTGCTGCTATGAACATGGGGGCGCATGTGTGTTTTCGAATTAGTGGGTTTTGCCATTTGCAGCAACATGGATGGACTTGGAGGACATTATACTTAGTGAAGTCAGACAGAGAAAGACAGATACTGTATGGTATTTATGTGTGGAATCTAAAAAATACCACAAACTAGTGAATATAACAAAAAAGAAACAGACTCATAGATACAGAGAACAAACTAGTGGTTCCCAGTGGGGAGAGGGGAGGGAGTGAGGGACCAGATAGGGGGAGGGGATTTAGAGGTACAAACTACTATGTATAAAATAAACAAGCTACAGAGTTATATTGTACAGCACAGGGAATATAGCCAGTATTCTATAATAACTATAAATGGAGTATAACCTTTAAAATTGTGAATCACTATGTTGTACACCTGTGACTTATATAATGTAGTATAGCAACTATACTTCAATTAAAACATGGTTGAAATAGCAAGTGCACGGAAGCCAGAATGAATATGTCCATTTGTCTTGCCCTGCTTTTATATATAGTTTTGATTCTGCTTCTGTCTTTGTTCATAAATTATTATTTTAATTTGTTTAGTTTTTCTTTTTTGAAACGTGTGATCTTGGGCTTAACCTTCTAGTATCAAGAAATTTCAGTGTGGCATGAGTTTTTAATTTTTTAAACCATTTGGAGGCTGATTTCCTGTGGTACTGGGAAATGTTCTGGGTTTTTTGGGGTTTTTTTTCTTGGCAGTTTCTTCCCTTCTGTTTTCATACTCTTGTCTTTGAAAAATCTCCCAAATTTGAGAAGTCAGATATTTAAACTACTTAATTATTTTCTATCTCACATATTTTATCATCTTTGTTTTTTGCATTACTTCCTAGGAAATTCATTTACTGTTTAATTTTCAATTTCAGCTAGTATATATTTTTAATTGAAAAATCATAAAATTTGGGGGGACTTCCCTGGTGGTCCAACGGTTAAGACTCCATGCTTCCAATGCAAGGGGTGCCGGTTCGATCCCTGGTCAGGGAGCTAAGATCCCAGATGCCATGCAACAGCGAACCAAGAAAATTTAAAAAAATTTTTTTTAATTGAAATAAATAAATTTTAAAAAATAATAATTTTTATATAAAATAAAATGCTATTTCTTACCTTTAAAATATTTTAAGAACATTTTAGGGATTTTTTTTCGTGTCATCATAGTTTGTTTTATAGATGCACCATTTTCTCTTATTCTCATAATGTGCAATATTTTTTTCAGGGATTACTTGAGTCTCCATTTCCTCCAAAGTCTGGTGTTCAGTTGTTTGTTCGTTTGTCTGTTTTTAAGGGCTTTACTTGTTAAGAGCATTTTTAGGTTTAGAACAAAGCTGAGAGGAAGGCACAGAGAGTTCCCCTAAAACCCCTGTCCCCTCACATGCACAGCTTCCCGCATTATCCACATCCCCTGCCAGAGAAGCACATTCTTGACCGAGGAGGAACCTACAATGACACATCATCACCACTGAAGGCTCATACTTTACCTTGGGGCTCATTCTTGGTGGTGTACATTCTATGAGTTTGGACAATATACCCATCATTTTAGTATCATACAGTGTGGTTTCACTGCCCTAAAAACCCTCTGTGCTCACCTGTTCATGCCTCTCTACCCCCTAACCCTTGGCAACCACTGATCCGTTTACTGTCTGCATAGTTTTGCCCTTTGTAGAATGTCATATAGTTAGAATCATGCAGTATGTAGCCTTTTCAGGTTGGCTTCCTGCACTTAGCAATATACATTTAAGGTTCCTTCATGTCTTTTTTCTGGCTTGATAGCTCATTTCTTTTTAGCAACGAATAATACTCCATTGTCTGGATGGACCCCAGTTTATTAATCCATTCACCTACTGAAAACAATGTTAGTTGATAAATATTTTAATAAATAATAGTAAAATATTGAAAGTTTATAAGTGTTGATTGTTACATAATTAAGCTGATATAATTTAGCAGGCATATCAGAAACTGTATCCCAAAGGGGCATGATTATATACAAATGAGTCACTTCAGAGGCAATGCTCTAATTGCAATTAAATAAGATTGCTGGAACCTATTTTGTTTCTACTCGCTTTAAATCGCTTGAAAGCCCATGGTAACTTATTTTCAGTATCTTGCTATGAGGCAGCTCTTAATCCTGAAGGAGGGATTTATATTTGGAAACAGCCAAGGTTCCGTTGAGTACGATCAATTTTATTTCAATTGAAATAAAAGTGTATGATGCAATTTTAATTCAAAAAGAAGGTACAGCTATAAATGGATGTTAGCTTGACTCAACTAACTCGTAAGGCACATTGAAAAGAGCAAATCAGAATGCTTTGAGCCACCTAAGTGCCACCCATACACGTTTCCAAATTGACTAATTCTGAGTGAGGGCATTCATCTGGAGCTGTGGTTTGCATCATGCTTATTTTTAGAAAGCTCATTTTGCAGCCTCACCTTTAAAGGTCTGTTTAATGAAGTGGTTCCTTTTTCATGTATCTTCAACCTAATTTTGGCCAGTTACACAGTTGCCAATAACCCATCATGGTACCTGGTCCATGTTAAAACCTAGGTAATGTGTTTTCTATGGAACTAGGTCATTTTTTTAAAAGATGTCTTTGAGGGACTTCCCTGGTGCTGCAGTGGTTAGGACCGTACGCTTTCACTGCTGAGGGCGCGGGTTCAGTCCCTGGTTGGGGAGCTAAGATCCCGCAAGCCATGCAGCATGGCCAAAAATAATAATTTTTTTCAAGTCTTTGAATAATTAAAAATTTTATAACATCATTTCCATAGAAATAACTCTGCATATTTCATGTGGCTAGATACATTTCTAAAGATACAGTAGTCATTGCTGTAGACTTTTTGAGACTCCTAATAAATTATCACACATGCAGGCATGCAGTCAGAAAAAATAACTTTCCCATAAGCCTCAGGCCATGCTACCGATATCAGTATACACATGGGATGTACGGATAGTTCAGTTTATGTTGGAGTTGGACATCTGGGAATGAATAGACTCAGGGCTCTCCACCAGCTGCTGGTCTTGTAGGAAAATGTGCCAACTTAGAGATGCCTTAGGGGACTCAGGGTGGGAGCTTTCCCCAGACCATTCCTGAGTAAATGGAAGAGGAGAACAGAGTTGCCACTTTCAGTGTTCCCCGTTAGCATGAGTGGCTCTCAAGTGACGTGGCCATGTTTCTAATGGTATCCTCTTCCATGGCAAGATGGACCATTTAAAGGCACCCATCAGAAGGTACCAATAATGGAGGAACACACCGACATAGAAGGTAAATTGGTCAACGTTTATGCTGCAGCTCAATTTACGCTCCCTTAAAAAGAAAACAACTCTGAAGCAGAGCACACAGAAAAGATCATAAGCATCAATATTCTGTGCAGTGTAAAAACTTAAAGCAAATATCCCGATGACCATTAACCCCGCCAAGCAACAGAAAGTGGTGTCTGCTCTCTTCCGGTCTTCATGGCTTCCCCACCCAGGTGGGAACCATTATTCTGACTTTCATGCAAATCACTTTCTTGCATCCTTCATATTTTTCCCACCAATATAGGTATCCCCAAATCACATAAGTTAAACTTGACATGTTTGGGGACTTCAAAGAAATGGAACTTTCTGTTCTTTTCTGATATGTTGTCTTCATGCACGATTGTGTTTTTAAAGTCCCTATGTATTGTTTTATGTAGGTCTACTTCCTTCATTTTAATTCCTCTGTAGTATTCCATCGCATGACTATATCAGAAGGCATTTGTCCATTTTATTGTTAATAGATGAGTGTATTATTTCCAGACTTGGCTATTACAGTCGTTACTGTTTTAACAATTCTTTGAAATACATCCTCACTTCTTATGTGAGTGGGTCTTCTGAGGTACTTACCCATTATGGAATTGCTAATTTAAATCTTCACTTCGAGATTAGATAAGAATGAGCTGTTTTCCACATGGGAATATATGTTTTCACCAGCAATGTGAAATCTGCACCAACATTTGTCACTCTCAGAATTTTATTTTCTTTTCCAAATCTAGTGAGTGTACATGGAAACTCGCTATGTTTTTATTTATGGTTTCCTGAGGTTGGGGCATTTACATATATTGACCTGCCATTTTATTTCCTGTTTGGTGAAGTGTCCTTTTTTCAATTTTTCTATTGGGTTATCAATCTTTTTCTTGCCGATTTTCTTTTTAAATTTTTATTGAAGTATAGTAGATTTACAGTGTTGTGTTAGTTTCTGCTGTACAGCAAAGTGATTTAGTTATACGTACACATATATTCATTCTTTTTCGGATTATTTTCCCATATAGGTTATTACAGAATATTGAGTATAGTTCCCTGTGCTATACAGTAGGTCCTTGTTAATTATCTATTTCATATATGGTAGTGTGTATATTTTAGTCCCAAGCTCCAAATTTATCCCTCCCCTCCACGTTTCCCCTTTGGTAACCATAAGTTTGTTTTTGAAAACTGTGAGTCTGTTTCTATTTTGTATATAAGTTTTTTGTCATTTTAATTTGATTCCACCTTTGGGTGATATCATATGATATTTTGTCTTTAACTTACTTCACTTAGTGTGATCATCTCTAGGTCCATCCATGTTGCTACAAATGGCATTATTTCATTCTTTTTTATGGCTGAGTAGTAGTCCATTGTGTGTGTGTGTGTGTGTGTGTGTGTATACACACATCATCTGTATCCATTCATCTGTTGATGGACACTCAAGTTGCTTCCATGTCTTGGCTGTTGTAAATAGTGCTGCTGTGAACCTTGGGGTGCATGAATCTTTTCAAATTAGAGTTTCTGGGTGGATATCCAGGAGTGGGATTGCTGGATCATATGGTAGCTCTATTTTTCAGTTTTTTAAGGAACTTCCATACTGTTCTCCATAGTGGCTGTACAACTTACATTCCCACCAACAGTGTAGGAGGGTTCTCTTTTCTCCACACTCTCTCCAGAATTTATTATTTGTAGACTTTTTAATGATGGCCATTCTGACTAGTGTGAGGTGATACCTCATTTTAGTTTTGATTTGCATTTCTCTAATAATTTGCGATGTTGAGCATCTTTTCATGTGCCTGTTGGCCTTCTGGATGTCTTCTTTGGAGAAATGTCTATTTAGGTCTTCTGCCTATTTTTTGATTGGGTTGGTGTTTTTTGGGGTTTTTTTTATATTAAGCTGTATGAGTTGTTTGTACATTTTGGAAATTAATCCCTTATCAGTTGCATCTTTGCAAATATTTTCTCCCAGTCTGTAGGTTTTTTCATTGTTTATGGTTCCCTTTGCTGTGCAAAAGCTTTTAAGTTTAATTAGGTCCCATTTGTTTATTTTTGTTTTATTTCCATTTCTCTAGGAGATGGATTCAAAAAAATTGTTGCTGTGATTTATGTCAAAGAGTGTTCTGCCTATGTTTTCCTCTAGGAGTTTTAGAGTATCAGGTGTTACATTTATGTCTTTAAAATCCATTTTGAGTTTACTTTTGTATATGGTGTTAAAGAATGTTCTAATTTCATCCTTTTACATGTAGCTGTCTGGTTCTCCCAGCACCACTTACTGAAGAGACTGTCTTTTCTCCATTGTATATTCTTGCCTCCTTTGTCATAGATTAATTGACCATAAGTGTGTGGGTTTATTTCTGGGCTTTCTGTTCTGTCCCATTGATCTATGTTTCTGCTTTTGTGCCAATTCCATGCTGTTTTGTTTACTGTAGCTTTGTAGTATAGTCTGAAGTCTCAGAGGGTTATGCCTCCAGCTTTGTTCTTTTTCCTCAGGATTCCTTTGGTAATTCTGGGTCTTTTATGGTTCCATATAAATTGTAGGATTATTCTAGTTCTGTGAAAAATGTCATGGGTAATTTGATAGGTATCACGTTAAATCTGTAGATTACTTTGTGTAATATGTTTTCTAGAAGTTTTTCCATTTCTTTTAAGTTTTCAAAGTTATCAAAATACATAAGTTAATAATTTTATCTTTTTGTGTCTGCAACCATATAATGGTGTTGTATTCTTTTTTTATTCCCAAAATATGCATGCCTCCTCACTTTATTGGTATAACTTAACAGTTTAGCTCTTTCATTACACTCTCCAATGAACCAACTTTTGTTTTTTCTTCAGTCTGCTGTATGTTGATTTAATTCATTAATTACTGTTCTTATCTTTATTATTTCCATCTCATTACTCGTACTGTTGTTTTATTATCTTCTTGAAATAGGAGCCTATTTTATTAATTTTCAAATACCCTCAATTTCTGATCTGTTAATATGTACCTTAAACTTGGATCAAGAAATGCACTAGCCATTTAGCATTTCTTACACTTAAAAATTAAGTAAGTGATATTTTTTCATTCACATAAAACATTTTCTAATTTCTCTCATTGGTTTTCCTTTGACTTAGGAATTTTTTTCTGAGAGAATTCTTTAATTTACAAATATATGTATTTTTCTCAAGGTACATTTTGAGATTTTATTTCTTGTGAATGCGTTTTGCATCCTTGAGGAAAGTGTTTATTTTGCAGTAGTGATTTGCAATACTCTACATACATAATAACTCAAGTTGTTTGTTTTGTCCACATGTACTATAATTTTATTGATAATTTGCGTGTTCCATCAGTTACTACAATAAGCTCATCAAGTTTTCCCAGGATGGTATGGATTTTCTAATCTATTTTACAGACTTTTATTTTGTGCATATTTTGTGCCTAACTGTAGATCCACTTATATTCACATTTAACTTTTGATATATTTGTGTTTAAATCTTCTGTCTCAAATTTCTGCTTTTACTAGGACACTTTTTTTTTTTCTCCTCTCTGGCTTTCTTGTAAATTACTTGGTTTTTATTCCTTTTTAATTATTCCATTTTCTTGCTCCCTGCCTTCCCCACTCTGTGGGGAGATAAAATATACTTTTCCTGTTTTCTCTTAGTGGAGAATGTTAGAAATTACAGCATGGATCCTTAATAATCACTAACTTGAATTAATACAATTGTTACCACTCTGAAAATACTACACAATTAAAATATTTTAATGCCATATTCATCCATCTAATTTACCTGTTGTAACTCCCATTTGATTTTGTGAATTTTTTAGGAATCTTATAGGAAATGTGTTTAATTTAGTCAACATTAATTTTGATTTCCCCAGTTATATCACTTTGTTCTTTATTACCTCTTGTACCACTAACGTGATCTGTGAGCATTCTCTTTAAAAAAATATAGTGATGATGTAAAATAGGTTTTCAGGGCATGGGAGCTGTTGAAAACCTCAGTTAGCTTGCTTAAAAATACCTTTTTCATACCCTCTTCTTGAAGAATATCCTCGCTGAATTTTAATTTGCAATTATGCTCTTTTGGCCATCAGAAAAATCATTCTGCTAGTCTTTGGGTTCCATTGTTGCTATATAGAATTTAGCTGTCAGTTTAAAAGTCACTCCTTTAAAAATGATACATGCTCTAGATCTAAATCTCAGGAATGTCTGCCTTCGAGTTTCTGCAGGTTTACTATGATGCAACTAGGTATGGTATTCTTTTAATTTATCCAGTTAGAATTTGTTAATCATCTCAGCTTTTGGAGTGGTGTTTTACTCAAGTTCTGAGAATTCTTAGTCATTACCTCTTCAAATATTGCTACTATGTTTTTTTTTTTCTTTTCTCCTATTGGTAATCTAATTGCACATCTCTCAGACTTTACCTCTGTGACTCCATTTTTATCCTTCATTTGTTTGTCGTCTGATTTTATTTTCAAGCTTCATTCTGCATTATTTTTTCTCCAGACCTTTATTTCACTAATTGTCTTTCATTCTGTATCTAATGTCGTCCAACCAGTGCACCAAATTTATAATTTTGTTACATATTTTTTCCCTTCTAGAATTTGGTTCCTCCTTCTAATTTCCACATTTTTGAAGTTCTCAATTTTATATTTTCTTGAGTATATTTTCCTAGTTATCTTAAATTCTGCATCTCATATTTCCTTTATCTCAGTCACTCCTGGGTCTGTTTCTCTTTCTTGGCTGTCGATCTCATTGTCTGATACCTTCATGTGCGAAGTATTGTGATTTTGAGTATCTTGGAAATTCTCGTTTTGCTTTCCCTATTTCTAACTCTCTTTTCTATATTCTGTATCTTTTGAAAATCTTTCTGTGACACATTCTGGATAATTTCTTCTCACCTTCCCTCAAGTTCACTCATTTTCTCTTCAACTTTAGCTGATCTTCTCTTAAGCTGATCCATTAGTTCTTAATTTTTTTTTCATTATTCTGATACTCTGATATAGAATTTCCACTTGGTCTTATTATTTTTTAAAATTTATTTATTTATTTATTTTTGGCTGCATTGGGTCTTCATTGCTGCACGCAGGCTTTCTCTAAAGTTGCAGCGAACAGGGGCTACTCTTCATTACGGTGCACAGGCCTCTCATTGTGGTGGCTTCTCTGGTTGCGGAGCATGGGCTCTAGGTGTGTGGGCTTCAGTAATTGTGGCACACGGGCTCAGTATTTGTGGCTTGCAGGCTCTAGAGCACAGGCTCAGTAGTTGTGGCGCATGGGCTTAGTTGCTCTGCAGCATGTGGGATCTTCCCAGACCAGGGATTGAACCCTTGTCCCCTGCATTGGCAGGCGGATTCTTAACCACTGTGCCACCAGGGAAGTCCACTTGGTCTTTTAAGATATCTTTTACCCAACTTTTGAATCATTTCTCACTCCCTGCAGAGTTTTGTAGTTCTGTGAACATTGTTTTTAAAAACTGGATTATCATATAGGCCTGATAATTACACTATCTTAATCATTTGCAGAGAGTCGTCCTTTTAGTGACTGTTACTTCTGCTTTTCTTTCTTTATGTGCTTGGTCCTCTTTGTGAACTTGACATGGTATTTGAAAAGAAAATGTTAATAGTGAAAAATTGATATAGGTTAGTGGTTTCTTCCTCCAGAGCAGATGACCTGTGGACATTAAAATTCTAGGATCTTTCATCCATGAAGACCTGCTGTTCTCTCAATGTTCTAGATGTTGTGGAGGTGGGCTGCAAGCCCCTGCAAGTCTGAGTTTGCATTTGTCTCATCCTTGCCCTGAGGGTGAAACCCATGGACGGAGGAAGATATTAGAGAGGAGTTTATCAGATTGCACACTTTCTACAGAGACTGGGCTTTGACCCTTGCCCCCTTACACAATGTTTTCTTCCAGAATGGAGAATTCTTTTTTTTTTTTTTTTTTGCGGTACGTGGGGCTCTCACTGTTGTGGCCTCTCCCGTTGCGGAGCACAGGCTCTGGATGTGCAGGCTCAGCGGCCACGGCTCACGGGCCCAGCCGCTCCGTGGCATGTGGAATCCTCCCGGACCGGGGCACAAACCCATGTCCCCTGCACTGGCAGGCGGACTCTCAACCACTGCGCCACCAGGGAAGCCCCAGAATGGAGAATTCTTTAGGGCAAAGCTGCTTTGTGTGTGGGCTCTCCGACTGGTCTACGTACCTGGATCATCACTTTCTCATCAGTGTTGGTGCTGTAATCTCCAAGTACAATTTTAGCATTGAAATTTTTCAAAATATTTTTTGATCATGCACATTTTAATTTGCTCTCAAAAGGGGGGTTGGTTTGAATTCCCAAGTCTGTTACTACTTAACGTAGATGTCTGATTTATTCTAATTTTAACATAAATGAGAAGGTAGGAGATACCAATTTATAGAGACAATGCAAAACACTGTATTAGAGCTATATTCTCTTAAGAGTAGTTCAGAATTCAGAGTATGACTACTTTATTTTACAGGCATTTGAATAGCCAGTCTTATTCCTAACAACTCAAACTTCAAAGAAATTTCAGACAGTTAATCATCACTTAACAAGACGGCACCTGCAAGTTGGATTTTAATTAGGATTTATGTTACTGCTAGAGTTATGGATGAGAGGATATTTTCATTAACGTCTCTCCATGAAACACTGAGTCATACTCCCAGTTTTTCACAAGTTTCTTTCTACTTTTCAGTCAATATTTGAGTGTTTCCTGGGAACTCAGGGTTTGACTCTGTTGGTTTATTTGAGAGTGTTTGATCTTTTAAAATGCATGATGAAAAGCCATTTTAGATATAAACTCATGGTGTTTTAAATAGAAATTACTGAAGCCAGTGTTTCATTTAAAATTCAGGTATTTAAATTTTTCCCATCAAAGTGCTCTCATTTGTATTTGCATCATTTTATGTAAGATCATTGACCTTAAAGATTAATGGCAGAGTAATTGCCAGCTGTTTCTGAGTGTGTGTGTGTATTAAATCTGTCATATGGCAATAACAATAGCTAATTTGCAGAGTTAGTATGAGAAATAGTGAGAGAATGTATATCCCAGGACCTAGCAAGCTTCATTGTATATATTAAATAATTAACAAATAATGGTTTTGTGATTGTAGATCTACTGATCAGTCCCATAGCAGTGAATTTATGTTTGAAATCCAGGCACAGTATAAAAGAATAAGGGTGTATTTTATGCCAAAAATTAAAATTTATCAGGATATTAACAATAATATTTTTTTCTAGGGATGCAAATTAGGCTTTTATATTGATGATTTTCAGTATTTGACTCTGCTGGGAATCCTTTCACAATTTAGTTGCCTTATTTGGAATGCAGAGTAACTTCCAAATTTTTCAGTATTGAGGGTTTAAAAAAATTTTTTAATTGAAATATAGTTGATTTACAATATTGTGTTAGTTTCAGGTGTACAGCAAAGTGATTCAGTTATACATATATATCCATCCTTTTTCAGATTCTTTTCCATTATGGTTTATTAAGGGATTTGAATATAGTTCCCTGTGCTATAGAGTAAGTCCTTGTTGTTTATCATTTTATATGTAGTAGTTAAGGTATCTGTTGCCTTAGAGTATCTGTTAATCTCAAACTCCTAATTTATCCCTCCCCCTGTCTTTTCCCCTTTGGTAACCATAAGTTTGTTTTCTAAGTCTGTGAGTCTGTTTCTGTTTTGTAAATAAATTCATTTGTATTACTTTTATATTCCACATATAAGTGGTAGCATAGGATTTGTGTCTCTGTTCACTTAATAGGATAGTCTCTAGGTCCATCCATGTTGCTGCAAATGGCATTATTTCATTCTTTTTTATGGCTGAGTAGTATTCCATTGTATATATGTACCACATCTTCTTTATCCATTCATCTGTTGATGGAGTATGTTTTAATAGCAATGAATTTCAATTCAAATTAGTGAAACACACACACCAAATGAACACACACCAACATGTAAAACATGAAACTTGTAAACTAGCTCAGGGGAGCAAGTGTTGAACTTTTATCAGGTTTTCAATGAAAAGCAGAAACAAGAGCAACATAAGATGTTATCAGAATGTTAACAAATACGTCAGAAATGGAGAAATTTCAAAATGTTACTATTTCTCAAGAAAGTTTCATAGCATAACAGTTTTCAACTATCTGTGATGGATAAGTAGTTTTTTGTTTTGTTTTTGGTTGTTTTTTTATTTCCAATCCATCACAGAAAGGTAATTTGATATATGAATATGCAAACTATATAGTGATAAATCTGACAAAATATGTGCAAGGTCAGTGCCTTGAAAACTGAATGAATGAGTTGAATTGAATGAGTGGTTATCTCTAGCCTAAAATTTTATAATGTGAACTATTAAAATAACATAAAGAGAGTCTACTAAAATGTAGATAAACATTTTAAATACTAAATCTGAATAATGCAGTTAATTTTTAGCTTTAAATTTTCTATTTTAGGACCATCTTTAAATCATGCAAAAAATTAAAATATAGCATAATGTTGCTAGTATACTTGATCACATGATTTTTTTTTGAATTTCTTTTGAAAAGTCCAGTTGTAAGCATTTACTGAGAATGGTTTAAGTGAAATAGAGAAGTTTGTTTTAACAGTTTAAAATCTTTGAAGGATAAAAATATGGCACAAAGCAGGTGATTATCAGGAATCTCTTACAAAATGTTTCTTAATTCAAGAGCATCTAGATTATTTTGAAATTATTTATTTATCTAGGAATATTTGTTAAATTTTTCAGTTAAAAATCCTAGCTAATACGTAGTGGATACATTTTTGTATCTCTGCCAGTTTTTCTTTTTTCTTTTTTTCTTCAGCTTTATTGAAGTATAAAATTGGCCAGTATTTCTTTATTTCTCCCCGATCGTCACTCTCACCATGAAGTCTGGCATATCTAGAAATTAATCAATAGTGAGACAATTTTATTTTCATCTCATTCTTTTCTCTGTATAATCTATGTAATTAAACAGAGAATAAATTAAATTATGTAATTATTTACCTTATAAAAGGCAATTTTACTTCCCTACTTATGTTGCATATTGGAACAGAAATGGATCTATGGAAAAGTGTTGGGCCTTTCTCTTTCGTTCATACGTTCATGGGAATTTAATGTTCCCCTACATGAGACTAATTTTGAGAAAAGAAATGGGGATCTGACTTAAAATGTGTTTACTAACATTCATATTCACAAGAAAGATGTGAGGCAATGCTCTGGACACATTAAAAAAAACATTTGAATGCCACAGGCAGATGGGAAATTTTCAATAATTCTATGAAATTGTTCGTCTTTCTTTTATCATCCTGAGAAAAACACATGATCAGAACCTGCTATCGTAGGGCGTGTTTCTGTAGAAGCTGAGAACCAGGAGGCATAGACAGCTTGTACTCTTTAGCTTTCTGAAAAGGCAATGGAGACTTAGAAGGAAGTACTTTCAACATACTAATGCAGAGATCTTCAGAAGCAAAATCGTTTGTGAGGTCCAAAGTAAAGAATGCTGGGATTGGAAATGCTCTATTCACTTTCAAATGCTGTGATATAAGCAGCTGAGCCATGAAAGGGGATTGTTTATTTTCTGAGCAACAAGAGAGCAGAAAAACACATTCACCGGGGACTTCCCCGGTGGCACAATGGTTAAGAATCCGCCTGCCAATGCAGGGCACACAGGCTCAAGCCCTGGTCCGGGTAGATCCCACATGCCACGGAACAACTAAGCCCATGCGCCACTACTACTGAGCCTGCGCTCTAGAGCCCATGAGCCACAACTACTGAAGCCTGTGAGCCACAACTACTGAAGGCCATGTGCCTAGAGCCTGTGCTCTGCAACAAAAGAAGCCACCGCAGTGAGAAGCCCACGCACCGCAAATAGAGAAAGCCCGCATGCAGCAACGAAAACCCAACTCAGCCAAAAAGAAAAAAAAAGAACACATTAACCAAAGAGTAAAAATCATCAGTGTATATTACTCCTTCTCCCAAAATGAGTAATTTCCCAGCAGGAGAGAAGCATACTTGTAATGAGAGGTTCCACTACCACATGTGTTTTCTCTGTCATATGTTTTCGCAGGACAGGAAGCATGAAGAACCTTTGTATTTTTCTTGTGTTTTCTCATTTTGCTAGAAGATCCCTACCTCTGCTTTTACAGGTTTGATCTTCCAGTCTCAATATGGTGCCCTTTGGTAATTAGGCAACATAAAGTCACTTTGTGTCTACCTAAGGGGTACAGTTATGTGCTTGTTTCAAATGTAGCATCATAAAAGTAGACTGTATGTTTCTTGGAAACATTGTGATTACTAACTCAGGGTAGATATCTACAAGAAGATGCCCTTGCTTTGAAATCCCATGGTAATCCATAGATGTTGCTTTCTGTTTAGGAAGTTTTCAATTGCCAGTCCATCCTTTCTTGCCCAACAGACCTTCCCAAAAGGAACATTTCCGGTTATGGGGCCAATAAAGAGGGAGGGATTCTGCAGCTGGGAGGCCCTTGTTGCTTCCGTTAGAGCCTTGTCCTCATATAAAAAATGAGATACAAAATACGAAGTTTCAGCTAAGGAATAGAAACTAGCAGACTTTGTCTTTTAACATACAACAGTCTTTTGTCAATCAAGTTATATGCTAGTCTGTGAACAATTGTGGAATATGAATTCTGCCCAAGATGGCCATGTAGAGTGATAGTTGCATCTGCATGTTTTATTAAACTATAGTAAGTCTTCTTTGTACAATATCCTTGCAGTATTTCAAGGGATTTAGATGCAAGGGTGGTGTTCTCCCCAAAGACACACCTTTTCTGCTTTGGTGAATTGGGTACCTGCACAACTCAATTGTTTTAATTCTTGATCCTTGATAGTCCTGCAGAAGAATTTTTAATTTATCATTAAGTCAGTCAGTGTGAAATGAAACTCATGGGTTCATTTTCTCTTTAAGTTTCCTCTTTCCCCCTTTCCTGCTTTCCCTGAATCCTCACTGGCTCTTATGTCTCCTCCCATTATTCATTTCAGGACTTTAGATGCAGCCCTCACTTGTCTTTCTTTTTATGGACTATTTCTTCCATTGCATCCACAAATGTGCTTCAGAAATCCGAAGCTGAACGACTTTTCATCTACGTGTACCAGGTGTTTGTTTTTATTTCTGAAAAATTCATTGTACCTGTGGTTAAAAATCCAATATAACAGCAGGCATGCAGGGAAACACAGGCGCACCTAGGAGATAATGCAAGTTCAGACTGCAGTAAAGCATGTCACGTGAAGTTTTTGGTTTCTTAGTGCATATAAAAGTAGTGCTTAGGACTTCCCTGGTGGCGCAGTGGTTAAGAGTCCACCTGCCGATGCATGGGACCCGGTCTGGGAAGATCCCACGTGCCACGGAGCGGCTGGGCCCCTGAGCCATGGCCACTGAGCCTGCCCGTCCGGAGCCTGTGCTCCGCAGCGGGAGAGGCCACAACAGTGAGAGGCCCGTGTACCAAAAAAAAAAAAAAAAAGTAGTGTTTACATTATACTACAGTCTGTTAAGTGTGCAATAGCATAATGTCTAAAAAAATGACGTTTGTACGTTAATTTGAAAATACTTCATGGCCAAGAAATGTAAACCATCACCCGAGCCTTCAGACAGTCAGAGCCGTCACATTCACAGATCACTGATCACAGACACCATAACAAATATAGTAATAATGACAGTGTTTTAAATAGTGAAAGAATATTCTACTTGTATGTGGAATCTAAAAAATAAAACAAACTAGTGAATGTAGCAAACAAAGCTGACTCACAGATACAGAGAACAAACTAATGGTAACGAAAGGTAACCACCAGTGAGTAGAGGGAAGGGCGGAGGGGCAAGACAGGACTAGGGGAGTAGCAAGCCCAAACTATTGGGTATAAAACAAGCTACAAGGCTATACTGTACAACATGGGGAATATAGCCAGTATTTTTCACTAACCATAAATGGAGTATAGCCTTTAAAACTTCCAAATCACTGTGTTGTACAGCTGAAACTTATATAACATTGTACAGCAACTATACCTCAATAAAAACTAAAAAATCTAATATCCAGCTTCAAGTTTAGTTTCATTTAAAGGTGATAAAGGATAGACTAAGGAAGAATATTAGAAAGTAATTTTAGCCCCAAATATATAAACATTGTGTACAAAACACTTTCTGGTGAATTAGGTAATCACATAAAGTTTTTTCATTGTAAAAAATAATGACAAAATTTGAAATATTGAAAGAATTACCAATATGTGACACCAAGACAGGAAGTGAGCCAGTGCTGTTGGAAAAATGGTGCCAGTAGACTTGCTCGATGCAAGGTGGCCCCAAACCTTCAATTCATTTTTTTTTTAAAAATGCAGTCTCTGCACAGCACAATAAAGTGAAGAGTAATAAAATGAGATAGGCCTGGATCTGCCACTCCTCCAGCACATCTTTCATGCAGTTCTCAGAGAAAACACCACTGTTTTTTTTGTCTAGAGGATCTCCTTCCCAAGATAAGTCTGCATAGATAGCATTTAAATGCCAGTGCAATAAACCATCCTTTACATTTTGCCTTTTCCACTTAGTAGCATAAAATTGTGTTTGCCTATTTTGACACATAAGAACCTACCTCGTTTTCAGAAATGTTCCATGACTGTCCAGTATATGGACATACCGTAATTCACAGACCAGCCTGCCATGGTTAGACTTTTAGGTTCTTTCCAAACTCTTGGTGCTCTAAAGCATGGTGCAATAGAAACAGAATTCATGCATCTTTGAGAAGGATTTGGATTTCGTATCTATTTTAAATTTATACAGATACTGGAATATTGAATTTAAGAGGTTTAACCAATTTAGCTTCTAACCATGGTCTATGAAAATACATCTCAACCAAGTTCTTGCCAAGGGAGTATTATAAAACATGTAATTTGTGTCCATAGCAGGTCAGCACCCTTTAGGTAAAAGGCCATATAGTAAATATTTTAGACATGTGAGCTATATGGTTCCTGTCATAACTACTCGGCCATTATGGTGTGATAACATCATAGATGACTTGTCAGTGAACACATATACCTCTGTTCAAATATATCTTTATTTACAAAAGCAGGTGGCAAGCCATATTTGGGTTGTGGACTATAGTTACCAACCCCGGGTCTATCCAATAGCACAATAATAATATTTTTTTCAAAACAACTTTTTATTGAAGTATAGTTGATTTACAATGTTGTATTAGTTTCATGTTACAGCAAACTGATTCAGAATATTTGTGTGTGTGTGTGTGTGTGTATATATATATATATATATATGGTTTTCCAGATTATTTTCCCTTATAGGTTATTACAGGATATTGAATATAGTTCCCTGGGCTATACAGTAGGTCCTTGTTGGTTTTCTGTTTTATATACAGTAGTTTGTATCTGCTAATCCCAAACTCCTAATTTATCCCTGCCCCATGCTATCCCCTTTGGTAACCGTATGTTTGTTTCCTATGTCTGTGAGTCTGTCTCTATTTATAAATAAGTTCATTTGTATCAGTTTTTTTTAGATTTCCCATACAAGTGATATCATTTTTCTTTCTCTGTCTGACTTATTTTACGTAGCATGGTAATCTGAGAATCCGTCCATGTGTTCAAGCTACATTTAGGTATCATTATCTGTTAACTATCTATACCTCTGCTTATTTTCCATAATGTAAGTGAATTTTCTCTCATTGGTTTGTGAGAGCTCTTTATATATTTGAAACCTCATCATGTTTGAATTGTAATGATCTGTTGTCTCAGGTATTGGCTTTCCAATAGCTGGCTTTCCTATAAATTCCTATTTCACATAGAACTAAGTAAAAATCATTT
This sequence comes from Mesoplodon bidens, assembly GCF_964165515.1. Classification (NCBI taxonomy): domain Eukaryota; kingdom Metazoa; phylum Chordata; class Mammalia; order Artiodactyla; family Ziphiidae; genus Mesoplodon; species Mesoplodon bidens. Next base: position 139,266,096 of record NC_138163.1, read on the forward strand.
TATGTCCCTTTGGTATGTGGGACATAAAAAATTTGTGCCTCATATTGGTGTTCAGTTTTACACTTTTCTAAGGCTTTTCAACCAACAGTGTTTGATGTGCTCCTTGTCATATTCCTTTGAGATGTGTTCTAATTTTAGAGATGGAAACTGAGGTTCAGAAATATTTAGTTTGATAATCTGAGCAAGATTATCAGTTATAAGCATAGCACTGAGGCTCCAACTCAATTTTGGACTTCACGTGTACGTTTTTCTTACTCCTTGTTTCTCCTGGCTATAGCTGCTGGTTGCCATAGGGGTTAAAACCGTCCCTCTTGTCACATGTCGGTACAACCCTGCACAAATCCTGTCTTCTTCCCAAGGCCACTCCCCAGCCATGGTGTCCTCTTCAAAACCCTTCCCTTTTGGCAAAGTTTTCTTTTCCTCCACTTACCTTTCCTCCTATGTGGCAGTGACAGTGACAGACAGTACGTGGATGCTGACACAAATAACAGCAGGGATTTGGAAACACTTGCTGAATTGGTTTCCTGAGGCGAGATAACACAGCACTCTCCCACACAGAAGTGAGGTTTTCTAGGCTTCTCACCATTCCGCTGGGACAGCCAACCGTGGGTGTTACCACCTACACCGACCAAGGTTTCCTTTGGTCCTTTCATTTCTATTTGGTACAACATCCTTTCATGTGTACATCGATCTCTTAACTGACAAGAATCATGTATTCAGGTTTTCCCAGAATAGGCCGTGGATACAGTTGACTAACTTCTACTGTAGTTATTAATTTTACATTCATATGTTTAGTAAGGGATTATTGTTTAGATGCGTAGTAGACTTTTTTGGGGGGATTTTTAGTGACAAATCTTTTCTTTCTTAGTATAAGAAGGATAACACTAAGGAATCAATCTCAAAACACCAATTTTCATGAGTAAATGCAAAACTGCAGATGGAGTGTGGGAAGGCACAGAGTAAGTAGATTGGGGGGATGTTTTCCTTAGTTAAATCAATATGATAAATGGGGTACACGTTCCCAGTTATTTTCTCCTGGCTTCCTGGCTTGCATTTGTGTTTCAAGTCTGAGGACTTTCTAGTGAATCAAGTCAATGGGATGAGACATTGTGGACACACCCGTACCCCCGCCCCCTGTCCACAGACACACACACCAATCTGAGTCTGGGGCATTAAATTTTATATGACTTCTGTGTACTAAACAATTTTTAACATTCACTAGATAGTGTTTATTGAGACAATACAGTGCTATAGATGACCAGATTACCATTCCCTAAAAGATGTTTCAAATTGCTCTCAGAGCAAAAATCAATTCATTGCCTTTAAGGATGTTCTTGCATCTGGCCAGCAAGATGAACATGGAAATAAAAAACAACATTAAAGTAATGTCCTGCTTCACTTTTTCTACCTACGAAGAACGGTCTTTGCTTACAGGACACAGTTTATGATTCAGTTAATAGTTTCACCTCTCTGACTCAGGACAGGAGATACTGAGGAAGCAACATAAGGGGGCGGCTGCATTTAAATCCCAATTCTGTCGAATATAATTTCCCCAGAGTCCATTGTCTCCGTTGCCGTGTGAATCACACCCACATGATTCGGGCAGCTGAGCCGAAGTTGATTACAGAAGTGTGTCATCCCCTTGCAAACAGGAGATGTGTCATTGAAGGAACTGTGACTGATGGGACTCAAGGGCTGACATCACTGCCAGTACCCTTCTTGGCTGAATGAACGTCTATCTTCCGAAAGCATTTCTGGGAAGGAGACATTAAGTCCATCACCCTCGGATCCGTCATGACGTGACCCTTCTGTGAGGAACAGCTTCAAAGTCAGAGAGGAAGTGATGATTCACACCCATGACTGCAGGTTTCCTGTAGCTGAAGAAAATCACTGCTGATCATGGCAAGCACAGCTTCAGGGCTTTCGTTAGACCCAGTGGACAGGAATTGTGATTTTTCTGAGTGCCCGAAACACGGGGAAAACCTCAACAGCTGGTCTACCAAGCATGGAAGCAGGCACAGATGGGGTGTGAGTTAGAGAACTGCCCTGGGGCTGGTCCCATGCAGGGTGCCTAGGAAGAAGATGCAGTTCTCCAGCCCTGGCATTATTCACCCGAAAAACTGTAGCATTGCTCTGCTGAGAAGCTCTGATCTGGTGGCTGATGGAGTCAAAATGTCTCAGCACCAGTGATTTGGGTCACTTGATGAGAAACAGAATGATGAATGGTTTGCCCGTTACTTGGAAGGTTAAACTAAACCTCTGCCTGGCCTGTGGCGTCTCCCATGATTATTTCTAGTGATAGAAATTTTATTCCTAATAATGATTTGGTTTCCAGTAATTATTAGTTATTTCTAATAACTATCAATTATTGTCTTAGAATTCAGCTCTCTAGCCATGGGATGGGCTTCCCCAGGACACAGAGAGAAAGACACAGTAGCCAAAATGGTACAAAGTGGATTCTCATTTTGGAAGAAGATTTGAATTGCACTAGGTCTGTGGTTCTTTGGCATTCGAAGATTCTTTAAGTCCCCGTCATCATGGTTCCTCATTATTGCCCATTATATTGATTAAAAATTGACTTAAGGTATGGTTCTGCCTTCTAAAGGTGAAAAGCTGCAGTGGAAAGCAGAGGCTTCTGGGTAGGTAAGAGACACATTATTCAAGGTAAATATGTCACTCAAATTACTTAAATGTGGGAGGTAAAGAAGAGTGCATTTCTTAAGGTAGAGCTGAAGGAGTCTTCCTTCTTAGAGCCGGAAAAGAAGAAACAAATATCTAAAGAAGAGACAGAATTTTAATAAACTGCTTGAGGCACATAATAAGATGGGTATCGATAATAAGGCATTGTAGGTAAAAGACCTCATAGGAAACCAGGAACGAACATGGTGGAGGCTCTCACGGGAAATGCTTTGGCTCCTGGAGAGAAGAAACTCTGCTTGAGACCAGTAGGAAGTAAAGCTTCTAGAATTTAGTTATTGTTACCTGCTAGGACTTCACGATGATGTTCATTTTCTTTCTCAATCATTCTAATCATTGTAAGCACTCTGTGTTTCCACTGAGCTGGTACCAGTGTCCATGCTAGTTCTGGAAAGAAGAGGTGAATAGAGCTTGTTGAGAGGAAAAGTCCATGAAAGCTTGGACAGCACAGGGGGTTAAATAGATGAGGATCCTATTGGCACAGCCCCAGGTGGTGATACTGCTGCATCAGAAATGGCACTTCCTGTGTGTCCTCTAAGTCCCTCTAAATCTGAGGGGCTGGATCATAAAAGGGCCAGAAAACTTACCATTAAAAATGCACCTTTGGGGACTTCCCTGGTGGCGCAGAGGTTAAGAATCCGCCTGCCAATGCAGGGGACACAGGTTCGAGCCCTGGTCTGGGAAGATCCCACATGCTGCAGAGCAACTAAGCCCGTGCGCCACAACTACTGAGCCTGCTCTGTAGAGCCCACGAGCCACAACTACTGAACCCCGTGAGCCACAACTACTGAAGCCCACACAGCTAGAGTCCATGCTGCACAACAAGAGAAACCACCACAGTGAGAACTCCGCGCACCGCAATTAAGAGTAGCCCCCGCTCGCCGCAACTAGAGAAAGCCCGCATGCAGCAACAAAGACCCAACTCATCCAAAAATAAAAATAAATAAATAAATAAATAAATTTTAATGTCTTTATTGGAGTATAATTGCTTTACAATGGTGTGTTAGTTTCTACTTTAAAACAAAGTGAATCAGCTCTATATATACATATGTCCCCACATCTCCTCCCTCTTGCGTCTCCCTCCCACCCTCCCTATCCCACCCCTCTAGGTGGTCACAGAGCACCGAGCTGATCTCCCTGTGCTTTGTGGCTGCTTCCCACTAGCTATCTCTTTTACATCTGGTACTGTATATATGTCCATGCCACTCTCTTACTTCATTCCAGCTTACCCTGCCCCCTCCCCATGTCCTCAAGTCCATTCTCTATGTCTGTGTCTTTATTCCTGTCCTGCCCCTAGGTTCTTTAGAACTTTTTTTATTTTTTAATTCCATATATATGTGTTAGCCTACAGTATTTGTTTTTCTCTTTCTGACTTACTTCACTCTGTATGACAGAGTCTAGGTCCATCCACCTCACTACAAATAACTCAATTTCTTTTTATGGCTGGGTAATATTCCATTGTATATATGTTCCACATCTTCTTTATCCATTCATCTGTCAGTGGACACTTAGGTTGCTTCCATGTCCTGGCTATTGTAAATAGAACTGCAGTGAACATTGTGGTACATGTCTCTTTTTGAATTGTGGTTTTCTCTGGGTGTATGCACAGTAGTGGGATTGCTGGGTCATATGGTAGTTCTATTTGTAGTTTTTTAAGGAACCTCCATACCGTTCATCATAGTGGCTGTATCAGTTTACATTCCCACCAACAGTGCAAGAGTGTTCCCTTTTCTCCACACCCTCTCCAGCATTTACTGTTTGTAGATTTTTTGATGACAGCCATTCTGATTGGTGTGAGATGATACCTCATTGTAGTTTTGATTTGCATTTCTCTAATGATTAGTGATGTTGAGCATCCTTTCATGTGTTTGTTGGCAATCTGTATATCTTCTCTGGAGAAATGTCTATTTAGGTCTTCTGCCCATTTTTGGATTGGGTTGCTTGTTTTTTTGATATTGAGCTGCATGAGCTGCCTGTATATTTTAGAGATTAATCCTTTGTCAGTTGCTTCATTTGCAAATATTTTCTCCCATTCTGAGGGTTGTCTTTTGGTCTTGTTTATGGTTTCCTTTGCTGTGCAAAAGCTTTTAAGTTTCATTAGGTCCCATTTGTTTGTTTTTGTTTTTATTTCCATTTCTCTAGGCGGTGGGTCAGAAAGGATCTTGCTGTGAGTTATGTCATAGAGGGTTCTGCCTATGTTTTCCTCTAAGAGTTTTACAGTGTTTGGCCAATTTTTTTTTAAATGTACCTTTATTTGTGTTTGTGTATTTAGTATGAATAGAGCTTTCACCTTTTTTTTTTTGAAATACAGTTTATTTACAATGTTGTGTTAACTTCTACTGTATAGCAAAGTGATTCAGTTGTGTGTATATATATGTGTGTGTGTGTGTGTGTGTTCTTTTTCCTATTCTTTTCCATTATGGTTTATCACAGGATATTGAATATAGTTCTCTGTGCGATACAATACATCCTTGTTGTTTATCCATTCTATATATAATAGATTGAAAAATGCACCTTTAAAAAAAAACCTCACAAAGCATTCTGTTGGAGGTTTGGAACTCAGATTTAATTAGCTCTTTGGGCATGATTTGATTAGTCAGAATCTTCAATTCATTCATCTGAGTTTATTCTCTTTCACACAAGTTGTAATTTTAGATAAACCGTATTTACACATACTCAAAGTTGTAGGAAAAAGTTTTCCTTGATTGCTTACGGTCTGAAAATTAAACTGCCAAAGATAAGAATAAAAGTAGAAAAGCATAAGATCGAGTTAGTATGTGTTTTACATGAGCCGGGAGCCTTCTGAAGGAAATGAAGAATCAGAGAAACAGACCTGAGGACTTCACGGCAGGTTTGATGAAGCATATGGACAGTCGTGGTGGGACATGGTAGGTTAAGGAGTGCGCGGTGAGTGAGGTACACGGGTGGGGGGGGGACTTAGCAAGGCCTGTTAGGCTGTTGCTCACGTCCCCTTGTCTTGGAGATAAGGATGCTTCTTCCTCCTGGTACAGGGAAGGCCCCTCTCCCGTGAGGGTGTTACGACCTGTTTCAGGGGAGAAGGGGGGGGGGGGTCTGAGTGACCTTCCTGCTCCTGCCTTTTTCTCAAACTCCTTCACCTTAAAATATTCACTGTACAGAGGTGCCATATTTGTGGGTATCATGTCCTGAACCTCATCGCAATCAAAGATGACACTCCCAGATCCAGTTGGTACAAACGAGACAAAGAAAATAACAGGATGTGGAAACAAGTTGCAAATGCGCAAAGCCACGTTGAAAGCATGTGCTTTGATGGAGGAAGTGGGGAGAAAGATCAATTTCCCATGAAGCTTATTTTCTATCCCGACGTCCACTTAGAGTGTCAGTTCCCATTCCGGTCCCTTTCAGAAAAGAATGAAATGTCTAGGACAGTAGGGTGCAGTGAACTGAGAGTCACAATAAAAATACCGCGTGAGGGATTTTGCTGTTTCCTTTTAGCGTGATGCATTGATTCCTTCATTGAAAATAATATATCTATTGATCAGCCGCTTAGCTTGTGGCTTCTCCTCTCAAAGACTCAGGTCACAGTCAGATGTGGAGGCATATCCATAAATGGATTTTTTTTTGCACTCGCGAGGTAAGCACGGGATGAAATACTCCTTGACATCCAACCCAGATTGGAAATCAGTTTTCAGGGCTGTCCATTTCAGGACTTCTAAGAGTTAAGTGCATAAAGAGGGGAAAGGCGATGTGGTATGATGGATGCAGGGTTGACTCATTAGCATATCACACATCATTCACTCCCCGGGGAATAGGAGGAAGTAGGAGAGGCTTGATCCTACAGGGCTGACGGGTACAAAGCTTAGGGTACCAGCTTTCCTGGGTGTCCACCACGTGCTTTGCTTTGAGCGTTTCTGAGGTTTGCAGGACAGAGATCCAGTCTGGTCTGCTTCTCCCCCAGGTGTGTCAGGCACGGTGCTGCTGATGCAGATAAAAATAACCCTTTCTTAGAACTGATTTCCCAGCTCCTGAGATTCATCTCCCTTGAGCAAGACTGAGTGACAAGGAGGCTTCCTGCCCAGAAGGCGAAGAAAAGTAGAGTGACTCCGTTTTTATTTTATTTTATTTTCTGAATTCCTTGAGCTTTTTGTAGCTTTAGGTCTCTTGATTTTATCAGGGCGCTGTCATGTGCTGCTGCAGAAACAAATACAGGAAAAACCAGACAGGGACCGGGACGCAGGGGGAAAACAGACATCTTTCTTCTATCCTACGTTACCCAGGGCTTCCACGATGAAGCATGGTCGTGCTTTTAGATAGGTGGTCTTTTAAAAATGAACTGGGCAGGGAATGTGTCTAAAACGTTCTACTGACAGTCATCAGTTTTATAATATTTTAAAATAAATCCTCAATACAGTTTGCTATAGAAGTTCATATTTCATCCTGGATCAAGTCACTGGGAGGTAATACATGAATGGCCCCCTGTGGCATCAGGCTCACCCTGCATCAGTGGTGAACACTCAGTATTTCTCCCCCGTGACAGAGTGGCCTCATTGTGTCAGCTGAAGTCGTCTTGAATTTCTTCCCATGCAGCCGACTGAATTTATCCCCGGTTTGATAGGGATCTTTATTGCCTTTGCAGCCATCAGCCTGCCATGTTTAGGGTTATGATGAGAAATGTGTAGTGACACTGTGTTTTATGGAAATAGTAAAAATGGAAATGATCCTACGGATTTTTCGTCCAGTTTCAGGTGTAGCTTTGATTACATGGTTACTTTCTCCCTGCAAGTTTTAAGGCATCACGTTTCCCAACAAGCTCTTCTGATTTCCAGTTTTGTGCCATGGCTAATTTCCCAAATGACCTGAATTTGCATTCTGGCAATTCAGTGGAACCTTGGCCTTTTACTAAATGATGGATCTTCTGCGTTAGCCACTGAAGCCATCTTAAAGCGGTCATTTCAAACTTAAAATTTTATATATTGCTGTCATACTTTTATCTTCTTGGACATCACACGAAAGCATCTTTGCAGAGTATATTTGAATGTGACATCAGAGCCTGTAGACATGTGGCTGTATTTATTTGGTCTTAAGTGTATTTATTTGCTAATGATAACTGACCATTGGGGTATATGGCGAATCACCCCTATTCGGAATTCTAACGTATAGAGTCCTTACTGGCTATTCCACTTATGCTCTAAGCACAGCATTTACACATTGTCCTACAGAGCATACTCTCTCCATGAGTTTTCATGACCTGTGAGGCATAGGAATAGATCAGCTTTGTAAAGAAGCCACCAAGGATGCCACGACAAGTTAAGCCATATCAGTAGAAAATCGAAATGATTAACTTACTAAGTGTTTACTCATATTTAAGTTAAGCTGATGCATGACTCAGCATCTCATGCTCACATCTGCTTCTTTACTTTCCCAACTGTCTGTAGTATTTTATGTGACAGAATATTAAAAGAGCAATAAAAGTATACCACAGTTTACCCTTTCGAGAACTCCAATGAGCACATGTTGCCAGATGCTTTGTTGTTGTTGTCTTTGTTGTTTAACCACTATGAAGAAAATGGCAAAGCCGTACCTTTCCAGTTTCTCTGGAGAGGCTCATCAGCGATCAGTAACATATGTAAGGATCCCAGCATGTGGCTTGTTTTCCTTTAGCCTGTGACACATCCCCCCTCAGGGCCCCTTGCTGCCAATGAGGCATTACATTTTATTAACTGAAAAAGATGGTAAATCTGGCCTAGTGATACTGCTACTAAGACCTGCTTCTTGGATTTTTTGTGGGTTCGGGCAACACACACGTTATTTTTCCTGTCATTCAAACTGAGTGACACTGTAAAACGTCTAAGCCATCAAATGCACGTTTGTTTAGTGAGGGTCCTTGCTACATGGAGTCGTAAAACATTTAGTTTGAAATGAGGTTTCTTCACGAAAAGTTCCACATTGGGTCAGTGCCTTACCTTGTCCTTGTGTCCTTTTTTATCACTTTCGTGATGCACGTATCCCGATCAGAGAAGCGGTGTGTCTGGCAAGCCTGATGTTCTATCCCTCATCTCCTAATGCCCTGATTTCAGCACCAGACAGTGGACAGTTCCAAACACTGCATTGCATTATCATCCTGTCCCCTCCCCCCGCCCCCAAAAAAGGGGAGCCTTGGTGGTTTTCTTTGCAGCGCTCGCTGTGAAGCTGTTAAGGACCACAGCACATGCAGGCACAGCCCAGCACTGCAGCTGAAATAATGCCAGCGGGGTTGAGGGGTGGCTCAGGTAGAGAAATGCCTCGCTCAGTCTCCTGTCAGACAGTGGGACAATTCTTTTTTTCCTTTTTAACCTTTTTTTTTTAGCCACACCACATGGCACGTGGGATCTTAGTTCCCTGACCAGGGACTGAGCCCAGGCCCACTGCAGTGAAAGTGCAGAGTCTTAACCACTGGGCGGCCAGGGAAGTCCCTAGTGGGACAATTCTGAGGTGTGTCCTACAGAGCTCCTCAGAGGTTTTCCACAGGAACTGAGCTCCAGTTGGCCACATTGGAAACACACTCATGCGTGCTCCTTTTACGGACTTTAACCCCAACCAAATAAACCACTTGCACGCTGGTGCGTTTCTCACATGCTGCTTTTAGGGTAACCTTCCATAAGACAAGGTAGGGACTTCCCTGGTGGTCCAATGGTAAAGAATCCGCCTTACAATGCAGGGGACCTGGGTTCGATCCCTGGTCAGGGAGCTAAGATCCCACATGCCACGGATCAGCTGAGCCCGTGTGCCACAACTACTGAGCTCGCACGCCTCAACTAGAAAGCCTTTGTGCTGCAAACTACAGAGCCTACGTGCTCAGGAGCCTGCATGCCACAACTCGAGAGCCCATGTGCCCTGGAGCCTGCGTGCCACAACTGGAGAAGAGAAGACCCGCACGCCTCAACTAGAGAGAAGCCCACACACCACAACGAAGAGCCTGCACCCCACAACAAAAGATCCCACGTGCCTCAACGAAGATCCCACGTGCCGCAACTAAGACCTGACGCAGCCAAAAGTAATAAAATAAATAATTTAAAAATAATAATTTAAAAATAATATATATTAAAAAAAATAAGACAAGGTAGACATAGAGGTTAGAAGTTTGATGTGTGATGCTTGCATGGTCTTGTCCTATGCTGAGTATGAATCATCCAGTTTGCCCAGCACTGTTCTCATTCCTTTTTCTCTCTCATAAACCATTCAATTAGTCTATTAGTTTTAGTCTGATCAGCCTGCTATAATAATACCACAGACTGGGTGACTTATGAACAACACAAATTTATTGCACATGGTCCTGGAGGCTGGAAAACCAAGTTCAAGGTGCCCACAGACTTGATGCTTGGTGAGGACCACTTCCTGGTTCTCCCTGTGTCCTCACGGTGGAAAACATGAAGGAGCTCTCTGGGGCCTCTTTTAAAAGGGCACTAACCCCATCCTTAGGTCTCCACCATCATGACCTGATGACCTCCCAGGGACCTCACTTCCTGATCCTAACAGATTGGTGGAAAAGGAAAGGAAAACTGTTTCCTTCCTTCCTCTAGGTTCTTCGGCTGATCTAATAATAATATTGACATAAGACAGATTAACAGGAGAAACATTTTGTACATGTGGAAGCCCCAAAGACAGGAGACCCAAAGGCAGTCAGGTAATTGAGCCTTCTATGCCATCCTGAGCTAAGAAGAAAGGGAGAAGCGGAAGCGGGCTTCAAAGGGGAGGAATGCAGTTCACAGGAAGGTGAGAAGAACAAACGTTTGCTAAACAAATGTTTGCCCTGCCGTGCCAATAAGCCATTCTGATATAAAAGTTACCTCTGTGACCTAAATGGGAAGGAAATCTAAAAAAGAGTGGTATATGTATACGTATAACTGATTCACTTTGCTGTACAGCAGAAACTAACACAACATTGTAAAGCAACAGTACTCCAATAATAATGAATAAATAAAATAAAAGCCTTCTGCCTGGGCAAGCCTGTTTAAAAAAAAAATAAAAGACCTCTGCTCATATCACTCTCCTGGTATAGGGCTCCTGCCCTGTCCAAATTCTTTTAGGCAGTTAAAGGGAAGATAAACAGCTCTTTCTCCTGATTCTGTTGGGCCTTGATTGTCTTCACCTGAAAATAATTCATATGCCAAAGTGGTGTATCTTGGAGTCATATATTCTGCTCCCCCCTCGGGGGAAGAGGTTTTGGTATATGAATTTTATGTGGGACCCAAACATTCAGTCTGTGGCAATTACATAGGATGTTGTTAGAAGGCATTTCAACTAATCCCTGCCCAGCTCCTGTTTCAATTCAGCATATGTATGTCTTACCCTCATGGTCCCTATAACGTAGCTGTATGTAATTGATTGAGGCCTATTTGATGTTCTGTGTATATTAGATAATTTCGTAAGGGTAATGGGGAAATTCTCACATCTTTGTAAAATTTAGCTATTATTATGGAAAGTGTTATCTAGAGAATCCTGTCTTCTTTTTGAAGTTGCCTAGCATTAAGGTAGCTACACGTGTTAACTTACATTTTCGTACAAAAGACCCACATCTGAAGTGAAAACCAGTGGCTGGACTGTGTTCTTTGGAGAAATTAATTTGCCAGTTCAACCTTGCTTCCCTTTCTCCCTCTGTCACTCTTTGGATGGCAGCCCATTCTTATTTTATTTGTAATCCTTTTAGACTACCTAAGACTAAATTATACCATTCTCTGCATCCCGTATAATGACTTACTTTAGTAACTTTGCATTATATTTTAATGATTTATGTTAGATAAGTCCATCACCCAAATGTGCTAACAGCCCTCTAAATCAAGAATTCCTCCAGGGAAGGGATTTCCTCTCATTTATTTTTGCATGGTTGGCAAGTTATTCAGAACTGGGTACGCTGCCCACCTCTGCCAGTGTAGATGGTATTTCCTGAACACTCTATTAAAGGCACTTACTCGTATTGGTCTTAAGATAACATTTATCTTATTTTTGTCTTTAAGATATTTATTATAGAGCTAAGGAGATGTTATAAGGAAGCTATGGAAATCCATACACTCTTCTACTGTTTTTATTAAAATACACTCAAGTATGCTTTTGGTTCTACCACTTTTACTATGTTATTCTTTATTCAGAAAAAGAATGTATGTAGTCATATTTAATTATCTTACAATGTGTTGGGCAAAGTGTGGCTTTGGATTCTCTGGAAGTCTCCTCTCTGACTTTATGTGATCTTGGGAAAATCACCCAATATATCAGAACCTGGTCTCTTGAGTCTTAAAATGAGTGTGGAGGGAACATATTTCCTCTAACCTTCTAGGTTCTTGGCTGGGACCCTTGTAACCAAAGACAGATTAACAGGAGAAAATCAACCAGAAGTTGTTGAACATGTTTGCCTTATGTTTACGTGGAAGATGCTCACAAGAAGTGAGTAACTCTGTGGAGGTGGCTTAGAATTGAGGCTTAAATACCATCTTCAGCAAAAGGCAAATGCTGCGAGAGGCCAGTTTTGGGGAGGTGACCAGGAAAATTAAAGTGAGTAAGTGTAAGGTTAAGCAGATTTAAGTGCCTTCCTCACTGATGAGAGTTTCTTGTGATATGGAAGCATCCTTCCCTTCCTGGTACAGAGAGGGAAACACCCTTACAAATGGAGGTTTCCCTTATAAATGTAAACGTCTCTTACAAAAGAGTAACTTCTGCTCTGTTTTCAGACCTTCAGCATCTCCTGTTTCTCAAAATAATCAGCTCAGAACAATCCATATGCCCCAGAACACATTTTGGGGGTGGCCCATTCTGCCACTTCTCAAGTGCAATGACCCTGGGCCTACCTACCTTATAAGGTGATACATGAAATGATCCATCCAATTTGCATGTCTTTGAGTAGAGAATCCCAGTATTAGGCATTATTATAATCCATTTGAATCTCCGTTTCCTCTTTCTATGGAAACATATAATATATAAATATTGATGTGAAATAGTATGGATTATTTTATTGGCCGATTTGGAGAAGCACTGTCTCTATTCATCTCATTGTTTGGAAGCTCCTCCTCCTAAGAGCTCAAGATAAAATGAGTTTTTGATTCACATTTACATGAACATGGAAACAGAGAAACTTGATGTAGAGCAGGAGGGGAAGCAGGTAGAAGGTGGTGCTGAGTAAAATGAGGATGGATCTTCCAAGTTCTTCTCTGCTTGGCTTATCCCGTGTCTTAGAGCGGTGACGCATGCCTACTCACGTATCCACAGTTGACATAAGCCTATCCTTAAACACCTCCTTTGAGTGGTTCAATACATATTTTATGTTGTAAGATGTTCAGGTGATAAATCCTCCTCAAGGTGCCTCAGAGGTTCACAAAAATGTAGAAACATGGTTAAAGTTTGAAATGACTCATGTTTCAGTATCCATGGCAAAGAACTTCTTTCCCAAGCTTAATAGGATTTCAAATTGACGTTGACATTTTAGTAAATCAGAATTAGCTTTTTCTGTTTAAACTCCCGTGTCTTATGTAAATGGCTGTGCTGACTTTTTATGGCATTGAATATTCTAGAAAATGTCATGGAACCTAGTATAAAACAAGTTAACATTCTCATCTTTACAGCTTAAAGGGATATGGTGTTAAAATATAGATGTTGATAACCATCCAGCCTCTGCTAGGTTTTCTGTGCACGCGAATATCAAATTCAAGAATTTAGCAGGTACGAAGGCAGATCTATCTCTATTGAGAACAAAGGTGAAATTCGGAAGGCATTACATAATTTACTGTAATAAGAACTGCTTTAAAAGTCAAAGATTCTATTAACGGAGTAACAATAGGTTTCGACTGAGAGCTTCAGAAGCTTTTCATTGCCACGGCTACCAAAGTATTTGTTAGATTCTGAAACCTAACCTCTCGTTACAAAAATCATTATTCAAAAATTTAACTTATTTTCGCAAAGAAGACTCTACAGTGTTACTGTACACTTGTATACCCTAAAATCGCCCTCCTAAAGTCTAAAGTTTGTTATCAGTGTGAAAATAGTAAGCATTTTCAGAAGAAAATAGTTTTAAAGTGATATTGTAAGTTATGGAAAACGCCGCAGTAAAATGTAAATTCAACTAACCGGGTAGAACATTTATAGTCATTATGAACTAATGGTTGGACCATATGACCAGGCTCAGATGGCATCCTGGCTAGAGAGGATAAGAAATGACATCATTTTTTTTTTTTTTGCAATGCAGATGCACTGATTTCCAAAAACGTCCCCACCTGAGAGACTCTTTTACCTGAAATTCCCCTTGATTTTGTCATTACTTTAAAAATCATGTCTTTGGAAGGTTACTGATTAATGTGCTCCATAGAAGAGATAGTAAATTAAGCCTCTCACACATAGTTTACATTACTTTACTATGAGGTATAGGGGAGAACAGCATAATCAAGATAAATTCTTCCTTCTCCATCAAAACGAGGCATCCTTTGGCCTTCCCATAGCTCATTATTTCTCACTTCCATTGTGGCATTGTTTGGTGATGTTCTTTAAAATATCCCTTTAAAATATATTCAGTCCTAAGCATGTTTAAACAATACAGGAATGTACACAGTGAAATTCCTCCATCACTGTGTAATGTACACAGTGAAATTCCTCCATCAGTACTTTCTGTATATATATCCACTTCTTTGTTGAATCACATACGGCTACTGTACCACCACACACACACACACACACACACACACTCACACTCACTCTCTCTCTGTCTCTCTCTCTCTCTCACACACACACACACACACACACACACCCCTGCATTTATACCCAGCTTTGCTTCTAGTGTCTTTTCACAAAATTGGGATCCTATTATACTACTGTGCCACTTACTTTATTCGCTAAAATCCACATCTTATGGAAGTTTACAGAAATAAATCATTTTTAAACCACTGCAGAAATATTCAACTGAATGTATCATTTATTTAACTGCTTGTCTGTATTAAAAGATAGACTGAGGCATATTAAAATTCTGAGTTTATTTGAACGCACATTGATACACATAGGGCAGCATCCACTCAAGCAGACAGAAAGGAGCTCTGAGAAGTGATAGAAAAGAAAAGGCTTTTATATCCAGAAGGAACAGGGCAAGGAAGTTACACTGGGCAAAGAAGTGGGTTGGTTATTGCAAGGTCACTTTCCTTTAAGATATGTTAGGAGTCTATCAGGCGAAGTACCTAACTAGTGCTGATTGCACGGTTTAAGATTCCATTGCTAGCAGAGCCAAGACTGTAATTAAGTCTTGACTGGGTGACCTGGCGAGCATAAGTGACTCCATTTTGGACCTGTTGTCTTGCTTTGAACACCTTGTTTGATCCCTTGTGTGAGGGCATTTATGGACAACGTTGCAATGAAACCCCTCCCTTTATACTTTCGTACTTCGTGAGAATTCCGTAAATAATCTGACTTAGACCTAATCCTCTCACAGTGTCAGTGACACGTTACAACATCACTGGAATAAATTGGACATACAGGGCCCATTAACTCAGGTCTCCATAGGTAACCCTTTTCGTTACGGATAAAATGTAGACTAATCTTTCTCATGCAAGGTTGGCAGTGCCTCGGAGTAGCAATGTAAATCATAATGAAGCAAGCAAACCACTGAGAAACTAAGAAAAACATTCCTGGAGGGTCTTGAGCCCCAAACCCCTAAAATATTTCATATTTAGGCTTTCAAAGAGGATCTGGCCATTTTCTTTTTATAGCCTTGCCTTATGCCTTGCAGTTTGTATGATATGAAACTCAGGGTATCTGTTACAATTGAAAGGAAAGTTGAGGTAATAAAACAAGAGACAGCATAGACAGTATGGTTTTATCCGTGTGCTAATTATTTTAAGGAAGGTACAGTTGTTTTAATGGTGTGTCCACACTCCAGGGGTTATCAGCTAGCCCTGCATCAGGAAATTCACACCGTAGTTCTTCAGCTCAGCTGCTTGTAATCAGCATATCAGAAATGCATTATATTTGTGAAATGAATTGCTTGTTAAGTCGGGATAAATGTAGGGATGCACTCTCCCTGGTCGGATTAAAAATATGCAAGATAGATGGATTGGCTGAAATATTTTAGAGACCATCTCCCCACTTGCATGATCAAGGTATACAAATCCAGATTTGTCTGTAGCTTTGACATGGTCCTACACCCATGGCTTGAAGCCCCACTAGTGCTGTGCAAATCCACTGACTAAGGAAAATTCCTCATTTCCTGATGCCTGTAGAGTTAAAGGACCACCCCTTGGGCTGTCCTCAGAGAGGTGGGCGTTCAAGGAGCTACAAGATAGAGGTTGGACCTCTTGAAGGTTCATAGGACAATTCACATCCACGGTTCTGTGTCTCTGCTCTGAGCATCTACTAAATGATTGTCTGTATGACTGCTTTGGGTTCAAGACTTATAGGAGGGGAAGAATAACTTACCATCACCTCCTTCGTTTGGGGGAGTTCCCGTTACCTATCAGAATGAATCTAGGAATTTGCATAAACAAATTCGCTTAGGGAGCTTTTTGCATCTTTGACTTTACGGTTTGGCCTGGGGCTGTCCCAGGAGCTAAACAGAATGAGACTCAGCCAGGCTACACAAAATTGCACTCTACTGTATTTCTTGCCTTTCCACAATCTCCTTTCTGTATAGGGAAACGGTGCATGCATTTGCTGCAGGCAAACCTTAAATAAATCATGAGGGAGTGAGAGGGGTAGTAAAATTATGGGGAAGGATAGTTTAGGGAACAGATAAGACAGGCGTGTTGAACGTGAGCCAAAAGGATACACGTACTCTTGTTCCATTACCAATTTAGGAGGCTAATTACGTTGGAAAACCATGTTTAAGACCGTGCTAATAAGGTGGCACGCGTTCAGTATCACCTGTCAGAGCCGTATAGAGTCCATGGTCTTAGCATTGCTCCTTAGACCCCAGGTAGCAAAAAATGCCTCTTTCGCCACTTAATGACACTGAAACAGGAGGACGGGAGGATGCAAGGTTAATCATTCCGTAGCTCTAGTCATGCTGCATTTTCTTCCTGAATCTCTACTGCCTCTATTTAATGATAGATGGAAAGAAATATGGGTAGATGGATGGGTGGATGAGTGGATGAATGCGTGGGTGGGTGGATAGATGGATGGATGGGTAGGTGAATAGGAGGGTGGGTAGGTGGATAGATGGATGGATGGATGAAAGGGTCAGTGGATGGATGTGTGGGTGGATGAGTGGATGAATGGGTAGGTGTGAGTGGGTAGGCGGATAGGGGGATGGGCGGGTGGATGGATGGTTGGATGGATGGTTGGATGGATGAATTGGGTGGATGTGTAGATGGATGAAAGGATTGATGAATGGATGGTTGGATGGATGGATGGATGCATGGATGGATGCATGGTTGGATGGATGGATGGATGGTTAGGTGGATGGATGGTGGGTGGATGGATGGATGGGTGGGTGGATGGATGGATGGATGGGTGGGTGGATGGGTGGATGGGTTGGTGGATGGGTGGGTGGATGGGTGGATGGATGGGTGGATGGATGGGTGGATGGATGGATGGGTGGATGGATGGATGGATGGATGGATGGTGGATGGATGGATGGTGGATGGATGGATGGGTGGGTGGATGGATGGATGGATGAAAGGATGAGTGGATGGATGTGTGGGTGGATGGGTGGGTGGATGAGTGGATGAATGGGTAGGTGTGAGTGGGTAGGTGGATAGGGGGATGGGCGGGTGGATGGATGGTTGGATGGATGAATTGGGTGGATGTGTAGATGGATGAAAGGATTGATGAATGGATGGATGGATGAATGCATGTTTGGATGGATGGATGGATGGTTGGATGGATGGATGGTTAGATGGATGAATGGATGATGGATGAGGGGGTAGATAGATAGACAATAACACTGATTTTAGGGAAGATAAAACCTATTTAAACTCATTCTAATACATTTAATAGTGTACTCTTTTGTCCAGAAGTCTGTAAAAGTTCTGGAATTATTATTACCCCATCAAATGCATTTATCCTCTTGTAGAAACTTTCAACTTTTTCCCTCACTGCTCTGTGCCCTCCGCTCCCAGCAGACCCTGAGTTTGAGGGGGTTTCTCAGCAGTTATCATCTGACTGCGTTTCACACATTCATGAGATGTCGTATACAAGACTGGTTTGAAAGAAGTTTTTCCTTGTGGGAGAGAAGGAAAAAAATGTTATTATATTAAATGTATGAAACAGTTATCACCCAATGCTAATAAATACCAGGAAAAGAGCATTTAAAAGAAACCCACTTAAAAAAAAAAAAAGAAAGGATCAATATTTTATTTCCCTCCAACATGGGGGAAAAGTTGGTCTTAAATGCTCTTGGGAAGATGAAACTCCATGGAATTAAGCCCTGTCTCCTCCCTGGGAAAAGTTAAGTTACACATGAAACTATGTGAAAACCCTTAGACAACACAGAGGGACCAGTGCTGCTTGACCACTGTAGTGGACACAGGTTGTTTTTCAGATGTGACTTGTGACTCATCCATGTCTCTGTTTGTCAGTAGCTCACCTGATGACTCCAGGGTTCCAGTTAAATTCACAAAATCCTGAAATCTTTGCAAGATCTGCTATTTTACCTCACCACTCCCTTGCTCTGTTTGGTCCACTCACGGGACCTGGAAATCAGGCAGAGCTGACCCATGGCTGTTTGGGTACATACGTGGGAGATAACGGGGGTGAGGGGTGCAATTAAGGATGTTTGAATGAATACTTCACATCATGACTCATTTTCTTCCTAAATAAATACATATTTACTGGGAGGGCTTTGATCCTGATCCTGTCAATGCCAAGGCGATATCCTCACATCATATATGTTAAATGTGAGAGTGACCGAACCCTTCTTGTGTGAAAAAAATAAATAAATCCTGAACCTGGCGCTTCCTCTTCCCTCTGGTTTCTCCCTGCAATTATGATGCTACAAATGGGCCTTGGAAGCAACACTTGAAAGCGGGGTCCATTCCAAACAGAGGGAGTCATAAAGCACATGTTAATATTTGACTTATGTGCACATTCAAAGGCAGGCGGTTCTAGAGTGTGCTGGATTTTTATCATTGACTGGCCTTTGTTAAACACCAGGGTTCTAGAAGGATGCTTGTGGAGGTTTGAGAAACTGGTCGTGAGACGTCCCTGAGAAATGAATGATTTCTCTCTGTTTTGTCTCCGTGTCTGTCTGCCTCTGTGACTCTCTCTGTATGTTTTCCTCTCTGTCCATCTGCCTCTCTCCCCTCTCTCTCTCTGTCTCTACCCGCCCAACCCCGTCGTTTTACTTTATATTCCTTTTTGCTTTAACTTAATAAATACTGAAATACTTCAAAATTTTAAGATTGGTCTTACTGGGAACGAGAGTTATTTTTTGCAAGTTCATGTCATAACATGCATTTCTGAAAGAACAATACTTTCAAAACATTTTTAAATGTTCTGATGAAATAGCTTTCTGTCACTATTTGGCTATTTTGTATCACATTAGGTTACATTATTATTTCAGAACGCTTTTTTGATTCTACCACTGGGCACTTTTTTATTTGACTGGACTGGTTACGGAGACCCCTGTTTCCTCTGAGATATTAAGCCCAAGCCTAAATTTTTTTTTCTTCCCTTTGTGCCTAGAAATTACCATTCTTTTCTACTGGTTCAGCAAATACTTTACTTCCTAAAGAATATATTTCCTTTTGTGATTAGATATGTCTTAGATGAAACTGAAGCTTTAAATATCCATTTGTACAAGAGGGGGGTTTGAAATTCTCATTGGTGATCGGATTTGTCGATTTTCTAACCTGGCTGTGGCTAAAATCAGTGAACTATTCCTCTGTCAATTACTGATAAATAAATAAAGGACTCTCTTTTGGTGCTAAGTGGATTGTTGTCCCACAGTCTGGTTACTTTGAGTGAAACCCTGAGGTGTTGCTGGATGATAAGGTTTGTGTGATGATAAGTTGGTCATGGTAGGGTGCACTTTAGATGCTCGCAAAGCCCAATGCACCTTTGCAAGTTTGTAAACTTTGTTTTAGAACAATTTTATGTCTTTCGAGTATTGGATTGAATTAATCCATTTATCAAAATGGATGACAGCGTCTATGACTTATTTTACGTTCCTGCGTTTTCATGTTTCAAAACAATCACTGACAAGATATCTGAGAAACAGAGGGACCGACTTCTGGTGGGGATCTGAAGATACTAGCTGTGGTAATGTTCTTTGAAGCTGGATCTCTCGTTGTGATCTTTACAAGTGTTGAGAAGTTAAAAAATTAAAAACAGATATTAAATAGAAGAGATAAAGGAGAAGACACAAATGATCCCAAGGCCCTTTGAAGTGGTGGATTCTGAGTTAGGCACAGACAGCTGCTATTTCTTTTACAAATCCACTCGCAATTGAGGAGAATGGTAAAGGGTAGAGGAGAGGAATTTAGCTGGGAATTGCCTATACCATGGGCTGATTCTTCAGCCCTTTCTATTCCCCCAAATATCTCGCGGTCTTCCCAAGTATTGATTTTTCTCTCTCTAAACCTCCCAGATAATTGAGGGGAGATGGAGTTTAGAATTTGGGTTTTCACAACAGCTGTCTGCATTGCCAGGAATCCCTGGCAAACAAAACGCCAGTGCTGTCCTCTTCTTTGAGCTCTGGGATACAGGCATAAATTATGACTTTATTCAACTGAGCACATATGGCCAGAATCCACCAGAAAGTCCCCACAGCCCAATTTGTTGAGAGAAGCGTGGGCTTCTGTCTAGTTGTGGCGCATGGGCTCCATAGCACGTGGGCTCTGTAGTTGCAGCTGGCGGGCTCTCTAGTTGTGACACGTGGCTTTAGTTGCCCCGTGGCATGTGGGATCTTAGTTCCCTGACCAGGGATTGAACCGGCATCCCCTGCATTGCAAGATGGATTCTTAACCACTGAACCACCAGGGAAGTTCCAATAACAGAATTTTAATTTGTCCCCTGTATAATGCTCAATTAATTGTATGGGACACCTTGGTTAGACTACAGTAGCTAGTTATTTAATCAAACAGTCATCTAGGTGTTGCTGTGTAGATAGATCATCTTGTGGATGTGGTTAATACCTAAAATCAGTTGATTTCAGTAAAGCGGATCACCTGCCATAATGTGGGTGAGCCTCATCTAATCAGTTGAAGCCTTAATTACAAAACCTGAGGTTTCCCAGAAGAGAAGGCATTCTGCCTCAAATCTATAGTATCAACTCCTGCCTGAGTTTCCAGCCTGCCAGCCCACTCAGGGGCAGGAGGCCATTCCTTAAAATAGATGGCTTAAATCAGCTTCACCAATACAGGCTAATGCACTTAACAGAGAACTTTGATACACCTTGGTACCACTTGTCTTCTATACTTTTCAGAGAACTTGGAATAACTTACACTAAAGTATAACTCATTGTCTGGCATATATGTTCATACAAATGCATAGATCAACTCAAAAAGAGATCTAACAACAACCCAGTATAAAAATAGACAATGCATAGAGGAAAAGAGACCCAAACATAGACCATCTTACGTTGGAAATGCCAGCCTTCTCACACCCACTCAAGAACCTTGCTGCCACTATGACCCCAGCATTCCTACGTCTTCTCCTTCTTCCTAGCCTACCAGACATACCTGGCAACACATAAACTTTCTCATATGCATCCCATTTGCAAATACTTAACCACCCTTTGGTCACCTGCTGTGGCCCCATATCTTTGTGCCTGTAGCGTCAGTCTCCTGGAAGAGTTCTCCCCATTGACTATCTCAATTCCTCTCCTATCCTCTCTTGAATTCACTCCAATTAGTATATATACCCCACCACTCCATCAGATTCCTCTGGCCAAGCTCACCGTTGGGCTTTCACTTGCTAAATCCAGAAGTTAACCCTCAAGCTTCATCCCACTCCTTCTGACAGCGCTTGAGAAGCCCCATTCTTGAATCATTTGGAAAAGTAGCGAGGTTGGACTTTGTCGCAGGAGATGCTGGGAAGGAATGGAAGATCCCACAAACACCTCGAATCGTGTGTTGCTCACACCCTGTTCTCCCAACAGACAGACCAAGGAGGATGGGGCTTAATGTGTCTAAGTTCAGTGCCTTTCTGCCTACAAGGTAGGACAAATAAGATGCTTTCTGTTTCTAATCATCACGGTCCTTCTGATCAGTTGCCAAATGGCTCAAATATCAGAAAAATAAATCAAATAGCTTCTTTGGGATTCTGGAATAGAAAAAGGAAAGGAAAGGAAATGGGTCAGCTTCTGGTGCCGTTTGGGACTGGAAGTTCTTGTGTTTTGTTTGTTTTTGTGGATGTCACTTAGGCTCTCGCATCTTTTGTTTTTTTTGGAAGTTCTTGTTTCATTGAGCTGTAAATAAATATAACATTCCTGGTGCCTAAGAATTTGGGGCAGGTAATACTCCTATGAAGTGAGAAAGCGTCTCCTTGTAAAAGAATAATCAGTGCAAAACACAGTGAGTCATTGTAACATTCACGATCAAGGAAGAAATAAACATATTATTTTGGACATAGGGGAATGCTAATTACTGAAGGTTAATTATGATTCTCAGAGATTATTCTGATGCGCAGTGAATAGAAACACAAGGAAAAGGAAGTATAAGGACCACTCTCAATCTGAGCCTTCTTAACACTCACCTCGGGTGGGGCTGTCCTTTCCCCATCCTCCCTTCTGAGAATGAAAGAAGCGTTTTGCTAGAGGGAAGGCAGGTCAGAACACATACCAGTCACTTCCACGGTTCATGGTTCACCCCAGCCCCCTGTAGGTCTACATTCTATGCAAGCCATAGAAAACCAAGACATCTCAGAAACACACATTTCCTCTGGAGTAGCAGTGTCCCATAGATACGTCCTGTGAACTACATGCATCATTTTACATTTTCCAGTAGCAACATTAAAGAGAGTAAAAAGAAACCAGTGGGATTAATTTGAAGACTTCATTTAGTTTATCCCAGAGTTTCCAAAATGGTAACTTAACACATAGTAGAGATAAAACTGTTAATGAGATAGTCTGCATATATTTGCTAAATATTTGGTATCCAGGGTGTATTTTACACTTACAGTGCATGCCAATTTGTGCAAGCCACATTCCAAGGACTGCATAGCCACAGGTGGTTATGGCTACCATCTCCGAAATCACAGAAAGAGAGTCTGAACACTTCCGCCATCATTAAGCATCCCTGCTCCTTTAACGGTCAGCTACACACAATCCCGAATGGTTATTAGACCCCCACTCCTGCCCCATCAAGTCCTTTGCCTCCTAGCAATACCACGTAACGTCTCAAGCAATGCGTGATCAAAACTCATCTGTATCTCTAGATCAGCGCTACAGTTGGACACTCATTCATTCCTACACGTGGTTTTCAAGACTCAAAATGGTCTCTTCCTTGCTCAGCTGTTTTGCCTCTTCCCACACCATTGCCCCTTCCTTCTCTGTACTCTAGGTTTTCTGGACTAAATCTCCACTGCCCTGCACTTTGACTTCACATCTACGATGATGCTTTTGGTCTCTAGTGTGTATCTGAATGTGCACTGTGCCTGCCTTGTTCACTATCCAGCCAACCACCATGCCTAGAAGGGGGCTCAAAACATAGCAGATCCAGTACTCCATCAATGGTGTTGAATTTGTATATGAAAAATTACATTTGCAGGTGAAACAGATGGTGCACATGTATACTGTTGTTGTCTATATATTTTTAAAAACCGTGAATGAATGTCAAATTCCATCTATATTCTCATTACTACTCTAGAAATGAATCTACAGTATTTAAACAGCGATGGGGCTGAACTGCGTGGTTAGTGACTAGGTTGGAACACACATGATTACTTGATGGAGGCTTGAGTTTTGTTCTTGATCGACAGCCTCTGTATGATTTGACATGAAATGTATGCCTTTGGGCATTTGGAAGGCCAGACACTCATCTGTGCTAAATCTCAAGTTTCCTGTGTATAAAGGGATGACTAGAATAGTTTGGGGTCTTCAATGGATACACTGGTCCTTCTTGCTCCTGGCAGATATCACTGTTTGATCGTAGCATTTAGTTTATCTGAGTCAAGAGGTGAATTCTTCTCAAGGTGGCACTCTGCTTATAGCCCCTACTAACCATCAATTGCCATCACCCCATGGGATTAAACGGATTTCACACACTGGGTGTGATAGATAGAAATTGACAAACATACTCATACTCAGCTGTTTTTCCGTCTTAGAGATGGAGTCTTTGCATCTTCTGCTGGCCTCAGTGGCTTTATATTCACCAATAGAAGGTTCTTGAAGCAAGGTGCTGAGACTTCCAGGGCTGGGTCGTAAGAAGCCATGTGGTTTCTGTTCAGACCACTTGGCACACTGGCTCTTGGGAACAACCCTCTTGGAACCCAGACACCAGAATACTTGCCCCCGTCAGTAAACTCAGCTTGCACGCTCAGTTGACAGCCAACATTAATTGCCAACCATGCAACTGCACCATCACGGGCAAGCCACCTACTTGAGCCCCTAAATGATTCCATCCCTAACTTCTAGCTGACTAGAACCCAAGAGATCTCAAGAGAGAACTTTCCAGTTTAGCCCAGTCAATCCACAGAATCATGAGAGAGAAATCACAAGCTATTGTTTTAACCTTCCCATTTTGGGCTGGTTTTTTACACAGCATTAGCTAAACCAGAAAAAAAAGGAGACCAGAAGTGAGAAACTGTTGTAACAAACACATAAAACAAAAACATATGGCGTCAGCTTTGGGACAGGATGGTTGATCGAAGCTGGAAAGGTAAAGGGCTTGAAGGAAAGGGAGGAGAATTGGAGACTGGCAAAGTGGGTTGAATCAAAAGAACCCTGTGAAAGACTCACTTACCCAGACTCCTACAGGGAAAAAAAAAAAAGGTTTTTAGCACTGTACCGTGTCACATAAAATATTTGTCTTTTGAAATAGAAAGATGGCTTCCCAATGAACATATTTATCATTAGTAGTTCCTAAGGACCATAGTAGTGAACATGAATTTCAGAGGTATATGTTACTTATAATCTCAGTCTAATATAATTTCCATTGTATAGCAAAAGGTCAGGGATGCAATTATAATAATAGGTTCTTTTTACTTCTTTTTCTTATGCTTCCATGTAAATTGTCAACACCAGTTTTTTAAAAAATATATTGATTTATTTAGGCTGCTCTGCATCTTAGTTGCGGCACGCGAACTCACAGTTGCAGCACGCAAGTGGGATCCAGTTCCCCGACCAGGGATCGAGCCTGGGCCCCCTGCATTGGGAACACGGATATTTACCCACTGCACCACCAGGGAAGTCCCAACACCATTTTTATTTTGACTTATAATCCATGCCTTTTCCATTGTTTGAGCCATATAGAGATTGATTTTTACATTATGAATTCTGCGAAACATATTCCCACAGAAAGTAACAATTTATAGAACATGCAGGTTGTAGCTGTCTTTCAATTCAAAGTGAATTTCTAACTGGTTTTCCTTCATTTTTATTACTGTGCATCTGTCTACTTACTCTTTTGTGCTGTTCATTCCCAACTATTCCTGAATGTTCTGGTAAAGTTGAAAAATACTCTTCAAATTCTTTTTGGTCTCTCCCTGCCTAACAAGTATTTAAGTTACATATTTATCTCATTGACTACTTACAGATACGTATTTCCATTTTCAGGCTCAAGTTAGTCTAGAAAAACATCTGCATTTGAAGGATAAGACATATATAAAGAAAGGACATCTATGTCTTCTTGCTGAAAGTGTATTTCTTTTCATAAATGTATTACTTTCCTATTTGACCATCTCAAACACATACACACGTGTGTTTGTAAATGATATGGATTTTGTATTATATATATGTGTGTATGTATATACATATATATATGAAATACCGTTAACTTCTGCAAAATAACTACTCCATCAAAATGTCATTATATCCACATAATGTATCTTCTTCCCCCACAAGGAACACATCCTTTGTCCCAAATATCAAGCCATCCCCAGGGTCTAACAATCACTTGAAGCTACTTCTGTTTCTCGAAAGGATTTCCAGTTTCCTCTTTGCAAGCTTTTCACGAGTTTGCATGCATCTGTCTACTTAACTCTTGTGTTCAGTTCTTTCCCAGCTATTCCTGATGTTCTTGTAAAGCTGAAAAATACTCTTCCAATTCTTTTTGGTCTCTCTCTCTGCCTAACACGTATTTAAGAATTTTCATGTACCTCAGACCTGGAACACTTTGGAATCTTTCCCTTATCCCTCTGAAACCTTGCCTCATCCTGGATGATATATATATGCTTTAGTTTAGCCTTAGAGATACTCTCCTCAATTTCAAATTATTTTTTTTCACGCTTCCAAGTCACTCAGTCTTCCCGTCTCCCCACGTCTTACTGCGTTGCTGTGCTTCCTGGGCCTGATTGAATTCTTTATCAACCATAGAAGCTCTACTTACTGATTTAATCCCCTATATACAATACTGGCATGCTCTCTTAGTTTGATTTTAGGGCATGCTCAGAGAATGTAAAAAAAAAAATATTGGGGTTGTCTAATGGTATTCAGTGCTTACAAAAAGGATGAGTATGTTTTTGAAAAATAATTTAAAAGGATTAAAGTCGACAAACAGATGTCTAATTGTCTACGCAGTGGTTCCCAACCAGGGAATATCTGGAGACATGACTGGTTGCCACAGCTATAGATGGAAGAGGAGAGGCTACTGACATTTAGAGGATAGAGGCCAGGGATGCAGCTAAACATCCTATATTGCCCAAGACAGCCCCCCTTGGCAAGAAATTACCCATCTCCACATGTCAGTGATGGCAAGGTTGAGGATTGATGATGCAGGATAATATGGAGGAGTACAAAGTACAGCTAGGAACTGATTTTTACCTTACATGGTTCACGCCCAATTTAAAAAATGATCATGGGAAGAAATAAACTTTTGGTTACATGTTATTCACAAGTAATATTTTGCCCATGGGCTTCTGCAACTTCTCTTCAGAGCACAGAGCTGGATATGGGGTAAGGTACTTTCCAGAATCTTCCGTGTTCCTGACAATATGGTGCCCACGAAATTCCCTGGGGACACAGCTTTCCTGATTCATCCAGAGTGCCACAACCCTGAAACCGTACATTCTTGGGTGTACGCTCTGGCGCGGTCATGTTAAATACCTTTTCACCCTCTCAAAACTCCCTTCCAGACGGGATCGCTCTAGGCAGACCAGCAAGGCATCCAGGCAGCCTACTTTCTTCTGCTGAGACCTTTGGCAAAATGAATCATATGGCACTTTCCCTTTCCGAAACAGATGTCCTTCTCTTTTATTCTGGGAGCTTGAATCACGCCGTGCATCTGCTGTTTCCAGCGACTTCGTAGCGGTCCTTCCTCAGAGTGGTTTCTTGTAAGGATCCTTGGTGACCTAACCCACCAGTCTCACTGCCACCTCCAGTCTTTTCTATAAACCGTTGACTGCTACACCAGTCTTCTCACCACATTGCCACGCTTTTTATGAGCTTCCCGTGGCATTTATCGGTACTTACCCTGACTCCTGCATGTTGGACAGTGAAAAGAGATGCCCGGTAGTTCCTCAAATCTGCCTCTACCAGGGATTTTGCCGGTCACGTCAAATGCTTGACGTACGATTAGCATCGCCTTCGACACGGTTTTCCAAAATAATTAGTCCTCCTCCATTTATAATGGAACATGAGTATTTGTACCATTTTGGTTCATATTCCACTTTGCTGTCTTACTGGTTCCCTCAACTATTCCCCCACATAAAGGTATGATTATTACCTTCATATTTCACATGACAAAAGAATGTTTCATAACCTGCCAGGAACTCTCACCTGGGAATCAACAAAACTAGGGATGTGACATCTGTCTTCTGGCTCCAAATTGATTGTGCTTTGCGTGCTCTTTGCTATAATCCTACTAAAAATAACCCTCAAATAGAGCTCCAGTAGCATTTCTCCTTTGGCCACTTTCTTCTTTCAGACCAGAGGGGTTTGCAAGGTTGGGGTGATCCATTGATGTAAGTCTCTTTCTAATGGATGTGCTTTATTCCTTTGTGTCTTGATGTGAACAGGGCACCGTCAGGGTCCTCTTGGGTGGCGGGGTGAGGTCAGCTGCAAAATGAGAACACAAAGCAGCTCACTGGTTCACAAGAAAGAATATCTAATTGTCTCAAGGGTTTTGGAACATTATCCTTCTGAGCATTCTGCAGAAGTTAGGGAAGCTTCCTCTCTCGGTTAGACTGACAATGAATGACTCTTTGGCTTGGAACAAAACAGATTTCACAGGCAGATCAGATGGTCTGAGCTCCTCTTGTTCACTCAGGATTAGGGGGGTGATGTTGAAGGTGGGGTGCCCCCAAACTAGGATGGTTTCCTCTTTGAACTTCTGGGTCACCTCCATCGAGTAGAGGACATAAGGAATCAATGCATTTATAACCTTTATTGTCAGAGAAGGTGCCTACCAATGCATTTTCCTCTCAAATCCTCCTGTCCTATTTGAGTCCCTGTGGATATTATCTGGGGATTATTAGTTAGGCATCTAGTAATGAGACAGTTCTATCCCTAAACAATTATGGCAAGCTGCCAATAGTCATGTTGTATCTTACTGGGAAGGCATAGTGACTTCGTAAGAATTGATAATCCTATATGTTTAAATTCTCTACCTTTCAAGGAAAAGTCATCACCCACTGGGTACTGAGCGTCTCAGACTCCATGGATATCTATGTCTGAGCATCTCCACATTTGTGTCTCCAAATCCCATCCTTTGCAACTTCAAGGTCATCTCTGGGCTCAACTCTGCTTGCCTTTACCTGTATCCATTTCCTAGGGCTGCTGTAACAAAGAGCCCCACACTCCATGGCTTCAAACAATCCACGTTGGTCATCTCCCAGTTCTGTAGACCAGAAGCACGAGCGGTTGGCTGGTTTCTCTACAGTAAGCGTCACAAAGCTTAAATCAGTGTGTGCGCTGGGCTGGGTTCCTTACTTGTGACTCTATGGGACACATCGACTTCCAAAAACATCTGGTTTGTTGGCTGAATTCTGTTTCCTGTGGTTAAGACGCTCTTCTCCTTGATGGCTTCTGTCCTTTGCCCAGCTTCCCTGGCATCACTCTGACGGATGGTCCTACCTCTATCTCCTGCTTTTAAAAGTCATGTAATTGCATTGGACCCACTGAGATATGCCAGGATAGTTTGCTAATCAACTGCCTAGTGCCCTTAATTACGTTTGCAGAGACCCTTCACAACAGCCCCTAGATTCATGTTTGATTGAATAACCAGGGGAGGGGGGCAAGGATCTTGGGAGGACGTCTTTACGGTTCTGCTTACCACGTTCCCCTATATAAACA
Organism: Mesoplodon bidens; assembly: GCF_964165515.1. NCBI lineage: Eukaryota > Metazoa > Chordata > Mammalia > Artiodactyla > Ziphiidae > Mesoplodon > Mesoplodon bidens. Next base: position 139,295,101 of record NC_138163.1, read on the forward strand.
AATGTTGACATTGCTTGAAATACCCTTGGCACTGACTTAGGGCACCCACCAGACTAGCCTAGACGCTTCTCACTCTGAGGGATCTCCGAGAAGAGCCCAGTTGAGGAAAGTACTGCCATATTTTTATGCATTGACCCAGTCTAACTAATAATTCTCAGGGGGCACTGCCTACAGGCACGGGACAGTTGTTCTCCGTGCTTTTCTGTTGTGACTGGACACCATCCCAATTGTTTCTGCCTTCTTATTTAAAAGACTCAAAAATCCTTTAATCCCTTAACTTTTTTTTTTTTTTTTTTTTTTTTTTGCATTACGTGGGCCTCTCACTGCTGTGGCCTCTCCCGTTGTGGAGCACAGGCTCCAGACGCGCAGGCTCAGCGGCCATGGCTCACGGGCCCAGCCACTCCGCGGCATGTGGGATCTTCCCGGACCGGGGCACGAACCCGTGTCCCCTGCATCGGCAGGCGGACACTCAGCCACTGCGCCACCAGGGAAGCCCTCACCCCTTAACTTTGTTGTCTCTTTACTGTCTTTTTCTCAAAATTCTGCCCCCTGAAATCAACTGGCTCAAACGATATGGTGGTAATGATCTAAATATTTACGTTTAGGGGACGCTTTTCACCTCACCTTAAAGCGACTTGGTAACGGAGGGTCCTTGAATTCCCACCTTGTTTCCTCTGTTCCTTTGGATCATCCCAGGTTACAACTTTTCCTTCATCTGTTTTCAGCAGTGAGTCCAAAGGTAGATACATTTTCATAAGTCAGCCATTTGGCAACCTTTGCATTTTTAATCAGCTTGCACTCACATCAGAGAACAAGGCAGGACCTTGGGGGATCACTCTGTTCTTTGGAAGTCTTCTGTTCTTAGGAAGAAAGTTGCACTGCCTTTTTTCTCAGTCTCTGCCCCAGAAGTCTGTACTGTTAATATTTACCATGTTTTCTCGCTACAACTCAGAGTCAGTGCCCCGTTATCTTGCATCTGTATGCTTACCTGTTTTATTTACAGTCATTTTGCAACCTGAGACAGCTCTGTAAGGACAGCTAATTGTAAGCTCCTATCCGACCTATCCAAGTTTTCTTATATTTGTTTTTCCTCATATTTCCTCTGCCGGTTTGGGTTCTTAGGTTATTCTGGTACATTTGTTGCAGTCTCTTAGGAAATGGAGCTCTGGGTGGGAACCGGTCTTTCTTCACCTCTCATAACTAATAATAAATGTTAGCATAACATCCAGACCAACATTTTATCTTTGGATCTGAGATTTCCATTGCCTTGTGCCATCTCAGACTTTGAAAGTAAGCGCCTGGCTTTGTTGATTTAGAGATCTAGTCCTTATGTTTTAACAGCTTCTCCAGGGCCAGGGTAGGTTATAACGGAGTCACGGAAGAAAGGTAGTTTAAAGTAATTTCTGATTGCAGATCTCATTTTGCTCAGCTCTACAAAAAATTGTTTTTCCTAGAAAATAGAATCAAGCAGTGCCACTGTGTTATATATTCCTCTTCGTTTCTTGAACGTTAATGGAAATACTCTGTAGCACCAAATCTTCACAAGGATATGATTCTACCATCTCGGCCCATTTATTAACAGTACAATAGCTATTAAGCCATTTTACTAAAGGCAGCAAAATTAGCTTCTTACAAGACCGTAAATTGAAGACAAACTCTAAGAAAGGGTTTGACTCATCTATTTAGCCCTCAAAAATCATCTCAAATTGCAGTTCAATTAAGAATTAGCCTAAAATAGACATTTTAATACAAATGTGGTTATGAGATATGGAAGTGACTTTTAAAATCTGCCCCTGGTATAAGAGAGTCAAATACATTTAAAATAAAGTTATAGGTGCTGATTGAAGCCCTGAAAAGTATGGCTTCATTTCCACAAATGAGTATAAGAAGAAGTTATTTTTCTTACATGAAATGCAGCCTGGAATAGAAGAAATGTATGAGAAACAACGTACAATGTATTTTGGTGCGTTTAACACCGCAGCAGTGTGGTCTCAGCGCCCTGCAGCTGGCTGAGCCAAGGTAGGGAAAGTGATGAGGTGACATTTTGGATTTTTCCCCACATACTTGCACATTCTCTTCCATCTGTGGCCTTCAGAGCTATCTTACCAGGGCAACAGATGCAGGTGTCCAGGGAAGACTTTAAAAAATTAGCATCTAAGCAGAAAGGTCCTCCAGGTACTTAAAAATTAGAGAGCTTGCTGGTATGCCACATCCTATATGCTTCGTGTTGCTAAGTCAACCCAACTATTTTAGGTGTTTCTTCTGACATTTTTTTTTCCTCATGTTATTTTAATTTTGGAACGTCCCTGGGAACTGAGCACACCACAGGGCATCCTTATCACTTGCATCATTAGGACTGAAAATCGTAATTAGAAAAACGCACGGAAAAGGGGAAAACTTAACAACTGACGCATATTTGTATGAGCCTGAAATATTGAAAGAGATCAAGCATATGATAATGAGGCATGGTAGGGGAAAGGTTATTTTTTAAAGTAAGGTTTTTTTGGTTTATTTTTGGAGCAGAAAAGGTATCAGGAAAGGGATGTTCTATAAATATAGTAATTTAGCCAGTTGACTTGATGACATAAGATGTTCTGACCTATTTGTAGCTAAGAGCAAATTGAGCCTCTTCCTAGACCAGGCCATTGGGAGCTACAGAGATTGTGTGTGTGTGTGTGTGTGTGTGCGCGCGCATGCACACACGCATGAATAACCCATCCCAGTGGTCAGATTTTTCACAATATATCCTATTGTAAATATTTTGGCACTCCTCCGTCTACATATTTACACACTTATATAGAATATTTCCAAACTTTCCCTTCGTCTGTGTGCAGTGTTTTGCAAATTTCCTATCAAGTCCTGCAGCTCCCCTGAGTTCCTTGACTTGCCCGCTCCTGTTGCTGCTCCCTTCCTGTATGTGCTGTAGCACTAAACCAAGCTTGAACATTTATGTTGTGAAACCCCTGGAATCCCGGAATAGAAATTTCCTGGGAGGACTTCAGAGGTTTGGAAGCATCCTGCCCGCTAGAAATAAGGGCCAAGGGAGGCAGTCTTTAGCAAAGGACCTAAAAGTCACTTAGAAACATCCTTCTACATATTTTCAGAGAAATCCGGATACCAGGACACTGAAAATGCATTGATAACTGTATAAATTATAAATTTTATCTTCCCATTGACCTATGACCAGTTTATGTTAGCAGAGCACGTGAAACCCAAATGATGTCTTTGAGTACAGAAAAGGTCATTTATTAGCATTGCATCCTGTCCATAAAGGAACAAACGACTGAGTGAACAAATCCGTTGTATGTGCATGTATGCCTGTACATATGTATAGATACTCACATATACTCATTTGTACATCTTGTTGTTTATATATCTAGACAGAATGTAGGCACACGTGCAGTTACATAGACATGCAGAAAGGTAAAATATATTGAGTTTGTGTTGAGGGTGATGGAAAAGTTCTAGAAGTAGTTAGGGGTGATACTTGCACAACATTGTGAAAGTATTTAATGCCACTGGATTGCACCTTTAAAATGGTTCAAATGGCAAATTTTCTGCTATGGATATTTTACCACAATAAAAAATACACTGAGTTTGAATTTGCATCTGCAAAAATCCAAACTCAAATGTGAAAACTCCCCCTAAACTAAATGCAGGTTATTGACCCGACCTCTAACCTTTGACACTTAACTCTAACTCCTCCCATTGGAAATTTGACCTTTGACTCTTGACCCCTGATCTGAACACTGAAACTTGACCAGAACCCACATCCGAACTTGGAACCTAACACCAACCCTCACCAGCTCAGGACATTGAACCCTTGATTCCTGACCTTTGAGTTGACCCATGACCCCAAACAGTGAATGTGGACCTAAACCTAAGCCCTCAGCCAAACCCTAAATGGAAGCTGATCATGAATCCTAATTCTACCCAAACTTGATCATGAATCCAAACCTGAACAAAAACCCAAAACCAAACCAAACCCCTAACTTTAATGTAAACCTTTGAAATGACCCCTGACCCATGACCAGAACCCTTGACAACTGACCCTTGAGTCAAACACCAAACCCAACCTTCAAAGAGAGTCTCTGACCCCATGGCCATTGATCCTAGTAATGACCTTTAACCTCTGCCCCTAACGCAAAGACGATTCTTTGATATTAACACTGACCTCTGACCCTAACTCATCATCGAAACACAGATCTAGCCTTGCCCTAATCTGAACCTGAATCCATATTCAAAACATATCCTAACCCTGGACCTTTGATATTCAACCCTTTACCTTCTCCCCGTTGACTCTTGACTTTGAACTATTAACCTGTACAGAAATCCAAACCTGTTCTCAAAACCTTTTTCTCACCCAAATCTCAACCCAAACCCAAACTTGAACCCAAACCCTGACCCAAAAACCACACATCTGAACCCCGAACCCATCCCTAACCCTCACATGGGCAGATGAGTGTCTGGGTCCTGGAGGGTGGATGTGGGATTCGCAGACTTGCAGCCCTACAGATACCACAGACTCAGACAGACTCTCACATGCAGTTTTGGAAAAAGGTTCAACCACTAGAGAACCAGTTGTTAAAGGTTCATGGTCAACCTGTGTTGGTACAGAGTTCAAGGTGAAATAGACATGGCTTCACCTGTGATCTTCCCAATTACACACTTGTGTAATTGTGTGATGGAGAGATAGTTGTGGATGTTCACATCCCTGAAAATCCATTCTTTCAACAAATATTTATTGAGTACCAGAGGTATCACCTGGATACAGCCAGGAGCAAAAGTGACCAAGGTGCCTGGCCCAGCAGAATGGACATTTTTGTAGTGGACATAGATAACACTCACTCAAATCCAAGATTCACTCTATGTTGAAGTCCTAACCCGTGACCAAACATTTCTGCCAATTTCTTACAGAGCATGGATGGGGGCTCCAGAAATAACATGTTTATTTCTGGAGCCAATTTTCTCTACTTCTATATATGGATGGTTTATTTTCCACTTTGGGTACCAACATGAAAAACTCAACTACTTCTCAGTTTATACAGAAATCCACTCATCTGTGTGTGTGTGTCACTTGGTATTTATTAGATTTAACTTAGGATTTGAGGAGAAACTGAGAACATTTTATCATAATAATGGGAAGATAAACCTTTCAAGTGGAATATCTCCTGGCCCTTTTGATAACTACTTTTGGGCATCCTACACCGGGAGATTTTGTTCTGGATGTTTCAACTCATCAAACTGGCCAATTTGCTGAAGCATATTTATAATCTATTCTTCTTTTGGAAGTCACCCTCTGCCATTCATGATTTAGGCAAGAATACAGTGTAAGTCCCTTCTCTCCCTAAAATGAGTTTTGCTTCTCTGCATCAAAATAATAATAAACATATGCCTTTATTAAGATAGTTCTGCATACACAATGGAATCCTCTTAGAAGGTGTATCATCTGTCTTAACTATTCTTGCCATTTGAATAATTCTTATTTGCCAATTCCAGGAGCCCAGTCAATAGGTCAGAATCTCCAGGAGGTTTAGTCTGGGACCTTCTTGCAAAAACATCCCAGGTGTTCAGCTGTGTCTGGAAACTGCTGGTAAAATTTATAATAAGTAATAAATTCTCCAGATGTGGCAACTGAGAATGGTAGAACATTAGTTTTTCTAAAATGTTGTACTAAGTGCCTTCATAAATACTAATTGAGACTTCATGAAGGTTCCCTTTTTCTAGTTACTGAGAAACAGCATTTGGCAGAAGACAGGGAAGAATTAGAACATCATTTTCTTGATTCCAGATAAACCATTGTTTAAACTTAAAGCCACTGGCTTCTCTGGATTAGAAAATCTAAGGTTGGTGATTATGCAGATTGTCGCGCTGCTGAATTTGACCTGCAATACAAAAGGGATTTATCTTTTTTTTTTTTTAATATCTCTAGCTGCTTCATGGAGTCCTGGAACCAGCTTTTTAAGACAATTTTAATCTTCTTTTTTTCTTTTCTATTATTAGAGAAGGTTTCATCCATGGGCTGAATAATTAAACAAACATCTTTGTACACACCACCTAAAATAAACTTAGAACTCAGTGAACATTTTTGGATCCCTCCCTTTCCCCTTCCAAACTGTATCCCTTTGGCCCTACTAGGAGAGTAATAACCTGTCTGAATCTTGTTTATCGTTTCCTTCTATTACTACATTTTACTTACACAAAATCGTCACTACCAGCATGACCCTATTCATATACTAAGTGTAGACTGTTTGTGATAAATTGGATCATTGTATATTAGTCTTCACCTGGCATTTTTCATGGAATGCTGTGTTTTTGGTGTTCAACCAGGGTGATGGTAGCTCACTTATGCTCACTGGTAACGCAGAATTCCCTCATATACTTACCTCATCCTATATTTCCCTCTTTTTCTGAAACCAGAAATTTATTCCAGATTGTACTTCTGTAAACAGGGCAACTCTAATATTCCGTGCATACCTCTTGTTGAAATACTGTAGAAATGTCTTTGTGGATAAATCAATTTACTGTATGTGCTGTATTATATTTGCATATCTTAAATGTCAAAAGCTCTTTAAATGGTTGGGCACATTTGTCCACCCATCAGTGGACTAGGTATTGTCTAAATTTTATTTTGCTTTTCTAATCTTGGGACTGTAAACTTCTATATCTTTTTCAAGGTTTCATTGACATACAAAATCCACTGATTTTTCAGTGTACATTTCCATGAGCTTTGAAAATTTTTGGACAATTTGTTTTTTTTTTTCCAGTACGTGGGCCTCTCACTGTTGCGGCCTCTCCCGTTGCGGAGCACAGGCTCCGGACGCGCAGGCTCAACAGCCATGGCTCATGGGCCCAGCCGCTCCGCAGCATGTGGGATCTTCCTGGACCGGGGCAGGAACCCACGTCCCCTGCATCGGCAGGCGGACTCTCAACCACTGTGCCATCAGGGAAACCCTGGACAATTTTTAAATAAAGTTTTTTGACCAAAAATTTTAACAAGTAGTTTTATAGTTTCTCCATTTAGAGCTTGCAAAGCTGTATAGTTTCTTTTATATCAATATTTTCTAACTTTGGCAGTGACATCTTAAAATAATATTTTTCCCCTAAACTCTGTGAGTGATACATAAAAATAATATCGGCTTTTGTATGTTAATACTCTAGATATATTGTCATATGTTATCATTAGTCTTAATAATTTTTAAATTGTTGGGTTTCATATGTATTAGAGAACATTATATCTCTATAATATTGTAATAATATAGAGAATCTTCATTTTGTATCACACTTTTTGTTTTTCTTACAGAGCTGACTAGGGCATCTGAATATAAGGTTGAATAGAAATGAGACTGGGTATCTTTGACTTCTGTCTTTTGGGGAAAAGCTTCTAATGTATCATTGTGTGCAATATTTGGAGTAGGATATTGATCAGTGACCTTTTTCAGATTAAGCAATGTTTATTTCTCTTTCTTAATTTGATAAGATGTTTGTAAATTCATAAATCTGTTTCACTGAGGCATTTTCTTCATCTCTTAAGATTACCTTTGCTTTCTCTTTAACCTGTTCATGCAGTAATCATAATGCAGTAATATAACCGAATGTATTTATTTAGTCGCCTGATATTTCTACATTGGTCTGTTCCTATAATTATGTCTCATGTAGAAGACATTTCTCTGTAGACCGTGTGTGTGTGTGTGTGTGTGTGTGTCTGTGTGTGTCTGTGTTTGGTAACTGCTTCAATATTCGTGTTTATAGTTATATTTTTGCCTTTAACGTTAAATTCCCTTTCGGGGAATAAATCCAACCATTACTGCATGCTGTAATTGTAGATTTGCTGAGACCTGAGGCCAGGTCCAAGTCTGTGTTTTTTGTTTTTTTTTTAATTTTTATTGGAGTATAGTTGATTTACAATGTGGGATTCGTTTCAGGTGTACAGCAAAGTGAATCAGTTATAAATATATGTATATCCACTCTTTTTTTAAGATTCTTCTCCTATGTAGGCCATAACAGTATTGAGTGGAGTTCCCTGTGCAGGTTCATATTAGTTATCTATTTTGTGTGTTTCTTTAAGAGTTTAACATACAACAAATGATTAATGATCCCCTTGGTGAAGTAAAAACCTATTGGGAAGAGCTTCTCATTCAAAATTTAGCCTTAAACTCTCTGGGAAAAGCAGTGCCGGGAAAAGGCAGCTTCAGTTGCTTGCTTTCCACCAGCCCTGGGAGTGCAGATGGGTAGGACATAAAATAGGACACGCCCACACATGGCTATAAGTGGCTGGTGGACCTTCCTGTTTTTAATCAGTTTCTGAATCCAGCCCAGCTTTTCTCTGTCCTCACAGGGTCCCACTCCCTGATTGCTGTTCAAGGTTTCTTTGTCACGTGGGGAGGAGGAGAAGGGACGGGGAATTAGACAGGGGTTAGCTCAGGGCCTCGATGGGGAGATACAGGAGTCAGCCTCAGACCTTCCTCCCACCTGACCTCTTTCTGTTACCCTGTCTTCTTTCTGCCAGAAATTGCAGCCAATCCCACCCGCCATTTATAGGGTATCCCCAACCTCTTTTCTCTCCAGGGTGGCTTACACATTGCTGACTTTGTTGTTATTGTACTATTCTTTCAGCAAATTCATGCTTGGTCTTAACTTCTGTCATTCCTGAAAAGTAGACGTTTGGGGAGAAAGCATCATTCCATGCTATTCAGTATCTCACAAGGAGGAGAAATGTCTTCTTCTTTTATCATGATTTTTCCTGTCTTGTGTATATTAAAGGAAAGAGTCAGAACCCTCCAAACAAATCTGCACCCTTCTCCCCACTTGAGTAGCATGGAGTGAAACATGACAAACTGTTTCCCTGGCAGGGAGCTCCTTTCATCCCTGTCGACCTAATGGGTTGTAGTTACTTAATATACATCAGCGTAGAAGATTACCCAGAAAATGAACTGTACATCCTTATTATTTATTCACTTGTCAAAAACTTCCTAAAGGGCTTTGATCTGTTTCTCAAAGGAATCCCACTATGCCATGGATGGTTTCTCAATGCTCAGATTTAGAATTTCACACATCATAGCTATGACTACAGATACAAGCCTATTTATTTATTCGTAAGGACAGTTTTGCAGTTTTGACAATCAAGGGAGCATATGTTAAAATCAGCTGGTATATTTTTGATTGCCATATGATTTTTCTTTATTGAAGTATAGTTCTGTAATGTTGTGTGTTACAGGTGTGCAATCTAGTGATTCACAATTTTAATAGTTATAGTCCATTTATAGTTCTTGTGAAATATTGGCTATAGTCCCCATGCTGTACAATACATCCTTGCAGCTTATTTTATACCTAGTAGTCTGTACCTCTTAATTCCCTACCCCTACCTTATCCCTCTCCCCTACCCTCTCCCCACTGGTAACCGCTACTTTGTTCTCTATATCTGTGTTTGCTTCTTCTTTGTTATATTCGCTAGTTTGTTGTATTTTTTAGATTCCATATATAAGTGATACCATACAGTGTTTGTCTTTGTCTGACTTATTTCACTTAGCAAAATGCCATATGATTTTTTTAACAAATGGCTTGTGATGAGCTCTAGAGGGCATACTTGTCCCATTCTGTCTCCTTCCCCGCTCGCCACCCCCCCCCCAAAAAATAACAACTATAGGAAACCATTGGTTTGTGGGGAAATATGTAACTTCTTTCCATATGAAAGGGCAAAAAAATATAACATCCCTTGAGTTTGGATTGGAATGATGGAGCATTTCCTGCAATGAGTGTGTAGCCCCTCATGATGGGTAGGTCATTGAGCTGGAAGTTTGAAGAAATTTGGCAAAATAGGAAAAGGAAAAGGTAAAACAGTAGGACCAAGGACCTTGGAATACATCAGAAAATACAGCCAAGGAGGAGATAGGGCAATTGAAAAGGTGACTGATGTGTTTGGAGCAAATTCTTTTTATCCTGCCATCCAGGTGAAACCAGTATTCCTGGATTGTCGAATATTTCTTCTTTACAGAGGTGGCTCTTTCACAGCTCGATCCCATAGACCTCATACAAGTGTCCAGATGTAGACTCCCAAAGACAAATGTCAGACTCAGATGGTATCATCTGGAGAAGGGAGTAGCCTGCTTCCCCAACAGCACGGAATACAGTCACATTAATTCATAAGTTTGAAGACATCCTCACACACGTATTTTATCTTGTTTGTGGAACTGTAGTCAGTGGTTAGGTCTATCAAGTGTCTTTTAAATATATTTATCCGAATCTTTCATTTGGGTTATCGGTGTGACCATATAGTTATAGACAGGTAGTTATAGTTATGGTCAAAGGCACTGTATGCAAATGCCTTAGCATTTATTAGCATCTCCTGAAGGGTTTGTTGAAATGCAGATTCTTGAGCCCACCCCTCCCAAATTTGGATTCAGTAGCTCTGGGATGTGACCTGAGGATTTCCATATCTCACTGGTTCCCTTATGATATGGTCACTGCAGCTTCTTAGACACACTTTGAATAGCGCTGCCTAGAACCCTCTGATATCATAGGAATTGTGAATTGTCATCTGTTTTGTATTGCTGGTCAAGTGCCAGTTAATTTTTTGTTGTTGTTGCTGATTTATAATATTTATTAAATTCCAGGTGTAAAGATAGTAATTCAAGATTTTTATAGATTATACTGTATTTAAAGTTACTATAAAATATTGGCTCTATTCACTGTGCTGTAGAATATATCCTGGTAGTTTATTTATTTCATACATAATAGTTTGTACCTCTTACTCCCCTCCCCCATCTTACCCCTCTGTCCTTCCCTCTCCCCACTGAGAACCACGTTTTTCCTCTATATGTGTGAGTCTGATTCCTTTTGTTATATCCACAAGTTTGTTTTGTCTCTTAGACTCCACAGATAAGTAATATTATACAGTATTTGTGCACCTGCTCCTTGAAGAACCAAGTTTTTTTGTTGCTGTTGAGGTATAGTTGATGCACAATATTATATTAGTTTCAGGTGTACAACATAGTGATTCAACATTTTTATAGGTAGTACTCTATTTAAAGTTATTATAAAATATTGACTATATTCCCTGTGTTGTACATTATATCCTTATAGCCAGTTTATTTCATGCATATTAGTTTGCACCTCTTAATCCCCTACCCTTATCTTGCCCCACCACTTTCATAAAATCTGTATCTGTATTATATTAGCTAAATATTAATTTATTCCAGCCTATAACTATAAAGAGATGCCTACTTAGTGATTTTTCTCCTATAATTCCCTGATTATACACACCCACTTAAGTTCAATCATATAGAATATCAATGTAGCATAGGAATATATGTATATATTATAAAACATTATGATGTCTAACAAGGTATCTGCAGTCTCTATTATCTATACTAATACCTGTATATTAAACAAAATTTAATGTAGAGTCATTTATTAACAAGAGTCATATACATTTTGCTTCCAAATGGACAAGCTTGTATCTCTAAAACAAAGCTTGACAGACAACAAGCATTGTGTTTTGCATTCAGCAGATTAATTAGTAGCTCAAGGGCGTCAACTTTATAACAAGGCTAAGGTGACATTGTTGGAAGGGGTCCCCCTTTCCATGTAGCCAGCTCCATCCATGTTACATTGTTGCAAGCGGAAGGTAAAGCTCCTAGGGGCTTCTGCAGAAGACCAGATACAGCACTTTCAGCTGGAAATCATTGCGGTAGGAGGTATGCCACGCATTCTTGCTAAATGCATAATTATGCAATCCATGAACAACATCTCTAAAGGTCTGCTATGCGCCATCTGTTGAAAATAAATGACTCTGGCTAGCAAACAGTCTAAGATAGGTGTACACCTTTATAAATTTAATCACCTCTGCCATCCTATCAGTCAATCCCTGTACCCTTCTAACACTCAAATCACCCCAATACTGGAAACCTGAATTTTGGGAAGGTAGGGGGCCCACCTGTCACCCGTTAAGAGGACATATATTTATCCATTCAATATTCATGTAATGAGAGCATCAAATGGACATAATATGAATATGGAAACATATAGTTTATAGAAGTAACCTGATTGAACAGGAAAAGGATAGTAAACCAATAGTAGATGAAAAAAAACAAGATTGTATATATAGCTTTGAAAGAAAACACTAGAAGCTTAATGTTTTTTTATTTGGAGTATAGTTGATGTACAGTGTTGTGCTAATTTCTCCTATATAGCAAGGTGACTTAGTTATACACATATACACGTTCTTTTTTAATATATTTTCCCATTAGGGTTTATCCCAGGAGCTTGGATGTAGTTCCCTGTGCTGTACAGTAGGACCTTGTTGTGTATCCATCCTGTACATACCAGTTTGCATCTGCTAACCCCAAACTCCCAATCCATCCCTCCCCCATCCCCCTCCCCCTTGGCTACCACAAGTCTGTTCTCTATGGCTGTGACTCTGTACTAGAAGCTTAATCTTATAGAAGATAACTATTAAAGAATTCTGACGGAAATTAGTTTTCATCAAGATTTAGTGGGAGGACAGTAAACAAAGTCTGGGCGTTCAGGAAAGTTTAGAATGGGGGACCGTGAATCACTGAGAAGCTGTGGATGAAGGTCTTTGCTCTAGAGTTGGAGATGGGTGATCAAATGAAAAGGAGCAGGTGCAGTGAACATTTTAAAGGTAAATATCAGCTCAGCCCAAATGTCCACCAAGTTCTGAGATTTTAAAAGGAGAAGCCATGGCAAAAATAAGAATTTAGATGTTTTCAACCTGAGTATCTGAGAACATGGTTGTGATGGGGACACACGAGGTAAGAAGACCAGTTTGTGGGAAATAAAGATGTTTTGCTCAATATGGGATACCCTGAGGTTATAGAAAGTAGGGCGCCTGAGTGGAAAAACTCTGCTCTGCATGGGGAAATTTGAACGTGGAGCCCATGTGATACCCTCAAGATTCAGGCTGGAGTTGGTATCAGATTGCTGGTGGTGGAAGCAGGGGAGATGTGAGTCCTGTGGGTTCCTGCAGTCATGTTGTAGTACCTTACTGAAACATTCACTTTGCTGCTGCAAGAATTAATGTAAATTCCCTTTTACCCACTTCTGTGCTCCCCTTGGTTCATTTAGGAGCAAACGGGCAAGAAGAATATCCATTCACCTCTACTGTCCATCTGTTAGAAAAACGTATAAAACAGAAATATTTGCTTCAGGCTGAGTTCCAAACTTAATACTTAGTGATGTTTTTCTTAAAGTTTGTTGACACATGCTACATCTCCACACACAACCTACTCCCAGATTTGCTGCAGAAAGTACCATTGATTGAAAGTTGGCTGCAGCGCCTCAACAGCAGTCATCTTAGTGCATTTTCGTTGCTTCCCAAAACAATTCTGAGACCTCAGAATACCTTAGGTGTGAACTGTTGGTCTGAATTCCATTTTGGATGGTATCTGCTTTCCTTAAATATGCTTTATATTCTTCGAACTGTCTCTTTGCTGAAACAATACAGCTTCAGTGCTATAAACTGAGAATGTCAAAGGGCATAAAGAAGGAAATTATTTTAACAACATAAAACCAGTGTAAATAATTTGGTGTCATATATATATATATGTATGTATGTATGTATGTATGTATGTGCATGTGTATGTATGTGTATAGGTTTGTGTATAAAACAAGGAAATGAGAAACACAAGGACCCCAAAAGTCAACTGGAAGAGGACCCTCATTAGCCATAATGGGAGAATCTCAGCATCCATAAGAATAATGGGTGTAGTGAATCGAAATGCAACAGATGTATCACAATCCATGTTTTCATCATGATAGTCAATATAAAAAGTCATTGGTTGCAAAGAATTCTTAAAACTCAACACAAAGAAAACAATTAAAAAATGGGCCAAGGATCTTATCAGACACATCACCAAAGAAAGATACACAGATGGCAAATAAGCATATAAAATGATGCTCCACATCATGTGTCATCAGGAAAATACAAATCAAAACATCAGTGAGATACCACTCCACACCTACTAGAGTGGCCAAAATCCAGAACACCGAGAACACCAAATGCTGGTGAGGATGTGGACGACAGGAACTATCATTCATTTCTGGTTGGAAGGCATAATGGTACAGCCACTTGGGAAGACCATTTTGCAGTTTCTTATAAAACTAATGGTATAAGAGGTCTAGCAATCATGCTCTTTGGTATTTACCCAAAGGAGATGAAGATATGTCCATCCAGAAACCTTCTGAGGAATGTTTCTAGCAGGTTGATTCATAATTGCCAAAACTTGGAAGCAACCAAAATGCTCTTCAGTAGGTGAATGGATAAATAAACTGGTCCATCCGGACAATGAACTGTTACTCAGCAATAAAAAGAAATGAGCTATCAAGCCATGGAAAGACACAGAGGGATCTTAAATGCATATGACCAAGCGAAAGAGCCAGTTCCGATAAGGATGCATATTGTAGGATTGTAATTCTGTGACCTTCTGGAAAAGGAAGAACTATGGAGACAGTAAAAAGAACAGTAGTTGACAAGGGTTAGGGGGGAGGGAGCAGTGAATAGGCAGTGCACAGAGGATTTTTAGGGCACTGAGACTGCATTGTATGATACCATAATGGCAGATCCCTGTCTTTATACATTTGTCACATCCATAGATGTACAACACAGAGACTGAACCCTAATATAAACCAGGGGATCTGGGTGATAATGACATGTCCACGGAGGTTCATCAATTGTAACAAATGCACCATTTAGTGGGGATATTGAGAAAGGGGGAGGCTGGGGGTAGGGCAGACGGTCTATGAAAAAAAATCTCAGTACCTTCCTCTCAATTTTGCTGTGAACATAAAACTGCTCTAAAAAAACAGTCTTCCAGGGCTTCCCTGGTGGCGCAGTGGTTGAGAGTCCGCCTGCCGATGCAGGGTACATGGGTTCGTGCCCCGGTCTGGGAAGATCCCACATGCCGTAGAGCGGCTGGGCCCGTGAACCATGGCCGCTGAGCCTGCGCGTCCGGAGCCTGTGCTCCGCAACGGGAGAGGCCACAGCAGTGAGAGGCCTGCGTACCGCAAAAAAAAAAAGTCTTCCAAACAAAACAACTCATTGTTCGTATTGCCAGAGCACAACCACTTTCTCTGAACACCAGTAAATGTACAAACAGAAGCACGCTGCTCCCTTCACCCTCCCTATACCTGCTGAATTTCAGAGTAGCTGCAAAAGTTGATGAGTGAACCTGGATTTCCAGATAATGAATGCAGAGGAAATCGGGACAAGAGGCAATCACCAGATTGTGAAACCCCACATGAAGTCACAGATCTAGAAGATCATCACCAAGGGTCTGTAAAATATCAGTTGAAAAACTTAGTAGATATTTTTTTAATAAAAGTCGGCATTAGTCACCAGCAATCATCAAGAACCCTTAAGATAATTGAAAATAAGGCTATTAGTCTTGGCTAGACGTGGAAGCAACCTCAGTGTCCATCGACAGATGAATGGATAAAGAAGATGTGCTACATATATACAGTGGAATACTACTCAGCCATAAAAAAGAATGAAATAATGCCATTTGCAGCAACATGGGTGGACCTAGAGATGATCATACTAAGTGAAGTCAGTCAGACATAGCAGCAGCATTTACAGTAGCCAGGACATGAAACCAACCTAAATGGATCCATCAGCAGAGGAATGGATTAAAGAGGATGTGGTACATATACATAATGGAATATTACTCAGCCATAAAAAGGAGCAAACCTGGGTCTTTTGTAGGGACGTGGATGGGCCTAGAGACTGTCATACAGAGTGAAGTAAGTCAGAAAGAGAAAAACGGATATCATATATTAACGCATATATGTGGAATCTAGAAAAATGGTACAGGTGACCTTATCTGCAAAACAGAAATACAGACACAGAGAACAAATGTATAGATACCAAGGAGGGGGGTGGGATGAATTGGGAGATTGGGATTGACATATATACACTATTGATACTATGTATAACATAGATGACTAATAAGAACCTATTGTATAGCACAGGGAACTCTACTCAGTGCTCGGTGGTGACCTAAATGGGAAGGAAATCCAAAAAAGAGGGGATATATGTATACATTTAGCTGATTCATTTTGCTGTACAGTAGAAACTAACACAACATTGTAAAGCAACTATACTCCAATAAAAATTAATTTTAAAAAATCTCTACCACTGGGGATTAGGCATGAGCATTTCTTAAAAGATCTCTAGATGTTTAATGCGGGCAGGGAGGGTAGAGAAGAACAGTCTTTTTACCCAGTTTACCAGGTACACAATATGGAGCTGGGGCAAGGACGGTGATTAAAAAAATCTAGATGAGAATCAGCTAGTTTTCTCATAAAAATAACTCATTATTAATCAACTGTTTGGTGTTACCCTAGGCTTTTAAAATAATATGAGGGTTTTGCCACAGACCTAACTCAAGAAGCCAGAAATATTGGTAATTGAAAGAAAACTCAGTTTCAGCCACACAAATAAAATGAATTTGTTAATTATAAGGTGTTTTGTGTAAAAATGTTAGGTGTTATTTGAGGTCTCTATTTAATTTTTTTTTTTTTTTTTTTTTTGTGGTACGCGGGCCTCTCACTGTTGTGGCCTCTCCTGTTGCGGAGCACAGGCTCTGGACGTGCAGGCTCAGCAGCCATGGCTCACAGGCCCAGCTGCTCCGCAGCATGTGGGATCTTCCCGGACTGGGGCACGAACCCGTGTCCCCTGCATCGGCAGGCGGACTCTCAGCCACTGTGCCACCAGGGAAGCCCGACGGTGGACGTTTTAAAGGACTCTTCATTGGAGAAATAGATGTTCAGATCTCTTAGCCAGCAAGGGCGTGTTAGGGAACTAAAATTGAGTCCACTTGCCTGACATGCAGTAAAGCCAGTCTACTGACACCAGGTTGCAGTGAAGGAAAGTACATTGTTTGTTGCAGGTGCCAAGCAAGGATGGGCATCTCATGCTCAAAAGACCCGAACTCCCTGGTGGATTTGAGACAAGGCTTTCTTTTTATCAATTTTTATTGGAGTATAGTTGCTTTACAATGTTATGTTAGTTTCTACTGTATAGCAAAGTGAATCAGCTTATACATATACATATAGCCCCTCCTTTTTAGATGTCCTTCCCATTTAGGTCACCACAGAGCATTGAGTAGAACTCCCTGTGCTCTACAGTAGGTTCTCAATAGGTATCTGTTTTATACATAGTAGTGTACATATAATCAATCCAATCTCCCAATTCATCCTGCCCCCCTTGCCCCCCCTTAGTATCCATAAGTTTGTTCCCTAGGTCTGTGTCTCTCTTTCTGCTTTGCAGATAAGTTTGTCTGTACCATTTTTCTAGGTTCCACATATAAGCAATATTATATGATATTTGTTTTTCTCTTTCTGACTTAGTTCACTCTGTATAACAGTCTCTAGGTCCATCCACGTCTCCGCAAATGACACTCTTTTGTTCCTTTTTATGGCTGAGTAATATTCCATTGTGTATATGTACCACATCTTCTTTATCCATTCCTCTGTTGATGGACATTTAGGTTGCTTCCATATCCTGGCTATTGTAAATAGAGAAGGCTTTTTAAAGGCAGCATTAGAAGTGTGGGTTGCAGAGTAGGTGATCAGCTTGTGCACAATTCTCTGATTGGTTGACAGTGAGATAACAGGGTGATGTTTCAGAAATTTCAATTATCAACCCTCTGGTTCCAGCTGGTCTGGGGTCTGCTTGCTGGTGGGCATCATGCAGTTAACTTCTTCCGCCTGGTGGAGGTTTCAGTATCTGCAAAACGGCTCAAAGGACATGGCTCAGAATATGATCTATAGTCCTTGGGGAGGAACCAGAGGTCCTTGACTTTGTTTAATGGCTAAACTATTACTATTTTTTTGTCTTGCTTGACTGTTTTCCTTTGTCTCTATATTTTCTCACTTCTCTGATTAAATTTGCTCTTTGAAGGCCTAGGAGGCTAAAGCTTTTTTGCAAATAAGAGGCAGGGGATATCAGGGAGGGATCTGTCCCTGGGAAGGTCCCCCAAGGTCCTGCTGGGTTTCAGGCGGTAGTGGTGTCTCAGACTGATTTGCTGCTGTAATGAAATGCCACAGACTGGGTGACTTATAAACAACAGATATTTATTTCCCATAGTTCTGGAGGCTGGAAAATGTGGGTTCCAGAGTGGTCGAGTTCTGGGGGCGAGGGAGGACCCTCTCTCCGGGTGCAGACTGCCGACGTCTTGAAGTTGTATCCTCGCATGGCTAGTTCTCTGGGGTCTCTTTTATAAGGGCGTAAATCCCATTCATGGGGGCTCCAACCTCACGACCTCATCACCTCCCAAAGACCCTACCACCTAATTCCATCACATTGGAGGTTAAGATTTCAACCTATGAATTTGAGGGGAACAAAAAGATCCATTCCATCATTGCAGGTGGGAATGGTAGGGGGTGACATTGGTCATTAGTACAGGTATCACACCTACTTAAGTGGACTTAGCCCAATGTGTAGGTAACACATCTTATGGACACGTGACTCAGTGGGACCTACTACTTCATAGTTAGAGAGTTTCTCTTTGGGGTGATGAAAAGTTTTGCAGAAAGGCAGTGGTGATGGTTGAACATCATTGTGAATGTAATTAATCCCATTGAATTGTACACTTAGACATGATTAGAACATCAAAATGTATAGAGATATACACACGCATGTGTATATATGTTCATTTGATTTCACTCAATTTAAGAACTGTTTGAGGCAACATCAGAATATAGTACCCCGTGCATTTTTTTCCCAAAAATAAAAGAGTCCAGATTCCATCTAGAGACACAAAAGGAACAGAGACTTGCCGGTACTTGAGTTGAACATAAAATTGGTCACAATTTCTGGCAGATGAAGCAAAAAGGAAAGAGAGAGAGAGACATACTCGGTTCCAGGATTTTTGTGTCTGGGTAGAGAGAACTTTTCCCTTTTCTTCCTGCCTCTTTATGAAGAGCAGTTATAGGGTTGCTGATAAAAGAGGAGGCGGTGAGGGAAGGTTCCATGCCCTTTTTTCCTGCCGAGGCCGGCAGGTTCACCGATGACATTAAAAATAACAAACCAAAGTCTGCAGTGACCTCCCTGACCAGTGACTCTGCCCCTTATATTGTGACTGCCAACACTCTTGAACCTAGAAAAAACGGAAGGAGGGGAAACATTTTCTCCATTAAGCTTCAGAGAAGAAATATCCCTCCAGAAGCATTTTAGACTTCTGACCTCCAAAACTGTAAGATAAGAAATATGTGTGTAGGGCGTTCCCTGGTGGTCCAGTGGTTAAGACTGCACGCTTCCGCTGCAGGGG
This sequence comes from Mesoplodon bidens, assembly GCF_964165515.1. Classification (NCBI taxonomy): domain Eukaryota; kingdom Metazoa; phylum Chordata; class Mammalia; order Artiodactyla; family Ziphiidae; genus Mesoplodon; species Mesoplodon bidens. The sequence goes on from NC_138163.1 coordinate 139,314,390, forward strand.
GGCACAGATTTGATCTCCCTGGTCGGGGAACTAAGATCCCACATGGCGTGGCCAAAAAATTATTAATTAATTACTTAATTAAAAAACATACTTTAAAATGAAAAATGAATTTAAGAAAGAAGATAATAAAAAAAGACGTATGTGTGTATTAAACCACTTGGTTGGTGGTAATTTGTTACAGCAGCAATAGGAGACTCCTACTACATACATGATTTAGTTTTTATTTACTGTCCATCTACACACAGTAGAACATGAGTTTCAGGTGGTCAAAGATCTAGTTTTATCCCCTTCATAAATGGTGGCTTTCTCTTCACCATAAGGCCAAGCAGTGCCTGGAATATTCCAGAGATTCATGAAGTTCTGTTGAATGAGCTGTCCATTAACCCCATGTGCTTGTTAATATTTAATCTTTATTACATTTTCATTATCTTAAAATCTGTACTTTTCCCACCGTCGACTCCAGTTCTGCTTCTGCTTTTGCTTTTCGGCCACTGCAAGGTAAATGGTTGAAGCACAAGTTTGTGAGGTGTAAAAAGTTCTTAAATAGAAAATTGGCACACTTAGAGTTGTTTAACATCTAATCTGTAAGAACAGAGAGTTACCTTCTTCCTGAGATGAATTTGCCCATATCGGTGTTGTTCTGTGACCCATTTAGTGTTTTTTGCTATGTTACTTCTTTCAGGGAGGAGGCTTAATTCCTAACATCCAAATTTCTCAGTAAAGCCTTCCCTGCATCTCCATGTGCCCCTAGGAAAGAGTTATCAAAAATGACAATGGCAGTTATAACAATAAATATTTGTACAGTAAGAGAGACAATGGGATTTTGTGACTGCTCACAAATTCGAAGTCTGTCCTTTTTCGTGGACACAGAATTGCAAAATCTCATCTCGAGCACTTGGTGAAATCCTCTTCCGGTTTGAAAGCATACAGTTTCAAAATTAGCTACCGTTTGGGGTCTTGTAAGAAGAAAAGGTACTTTAATGGGGCTTAGAAAAGGCATCTCAAGTATGCATTGTGGTCGAGGACAACAGGAGTTTGAGAGTCATGGGCATGGGAACCAGCCATCCTTGGAAAGAAAAATAGCAGAAATGTCCCCAAAACACTGATATTAGGAGAGTTATAATATATAGTAACTGAGAACAAGGCAAAGAGCATGGTCAAAGCATTCAACGAAAGGGACAGTTTTTGTGTGTGATACATGGACGGTATATACACACTCATTGCTGGGAAATATCACCTTCTTTCTTCAATAACCTTTCCGAACTGAAACTAAACATTCTATTGGGATTTTAGCCCTTTTATAGGTCATTCTGTTCACTTGTTGCTAATGTGTTATATCCTCTAAGATTGTCCCAGTGGTTTTCTTAATTAAAACAGTCGTCTTCTTTTTTTTTCTACAGTGTTGTATTAGTTTCAGGTGTACAGCATAGTGATTCAGTTACATATTTTTTTCATATTGTTTTCCATTATAGGTTATTACAAGGTATTGAGTAGAGTTCCCTGTGCTATACGGTAGGACCTGTCATTTATCTATTTTATATATAATAGTGTGTATATGTTAATCCCAAACTCCTAATTTATCTCCACCCCCCTTTCCCCTTTGGTAACTATAAGTTTGTTTTGTATGTCTGTGAGTTTATTTCTGTTTTGTAAATAAGTGCTTTTGTATCAGTTTTTGACATTCCACATATAAGTGATATCATAGGATATTTGTCTTTGTCTGACTTATTTCACTCAGTATGATCATCTCTAGGTCCATCCATGTTGCTTTAAGTGGCATTATTTCATTCTTTTATATAGATGAGAAGTATTCCATTGTATATCTATACCACATCTTCTTTATCCATTCTCCCAAGGCAGTAGAAATAAAAACAAAAGTAAACAAATGGGACCTAATCAGACTTTTTACACAGCAAAAGAAACCATCAACAGTCTTCTCAATCATGTTCCAAGTTTCCCAGAGAAAACCAGCATTGGAAAGCTTGGGAATATTTCTGGACACAGAAAACATTATGTGAGTTAGTAGACATCGCTGGCGTTTGATAGAGATGAAAAAGAATGCGTGGTTTTTTATTATATTCAGTTGTGATCATCTTATGGATAAATGAGAACAAACCAGATTAATTCTTGTCTGCCCACCGCCGATATCCAACAATAAATACTAGGAAACCCCACTACGATCATGCTTGTTTTGCAATTGAGGATAGAACAGAGCAGCCTACTTTAAATTTGTTCACTTTAAGAGGAATTATCCAAATCCTGTTTCACATTTGTAACATAGAGGTGTATGTCATCTTTTTTTCTTAAATGCAATTTACGGTACCCTGAATACCATATAGGTACTAAATACATATCTTATGTATGTTTCATAAATATACTGTGTTGGCAAAACGTATGACTTTCAATCCTAATAAGTTTTAAAATATTCTTATTAAAAACAAATTGAAGCTCACACATGAAAAAAAAGATTTTGTGTAAGTTTTTAAAATATCTGTGGAAATCCACTCTAATGTATCATTTTCCCTCAGCTTTTAGCACATTACTTGGGTCATTGTGGTATATCATAAATGTTGTTTGAATAAGCATCTCCATAATTTTCCCAGCATGAATAAGCCTGCGATATACATTTTGCATTGCCTTTCTCTTTAGACTTTAAGCACCTCATAAAAACTTAATAAACAGACTGTAAAGAAATATCTGTCACCTTCATGCACAATTATTCACCAGCCACATTTGCAGTCGAAGAGCACATGAGGTTTATCATCTGCATAATCTTAAAGACTAAGTCTAAGTAGACCAGTAATCCATTTTCCCTACAGACCCATTTTATTTATCAACAGACACCTCTCCTCACTTGCTATATGTGTTTCTCGTATCAAGGAAATCAGTCTAGTCGGTGACTGTTTTTAAACACACACTGTCCATCAGACACAGTGCAGTTAGGTCCCCAAGCTATGTTATGTGTTGGATACTTACTCTTCTCAGTTCCACAGCTGAGAAAAATGAAGCTTTGAAGTCTTTTATTTTTTATTTTTTTCAATATTTTTTTATTGAAGAATAGTTGACTTACAGTGTGTTCATTTCTGCTGCACAGCAAAATGATTTAGTTATACACACATATACATTCTTTTTCATATTCTTTTCCATGATGGTTTATCACAGGATATTGAATATAGTTCCCTGTGCTCTACAGTAGGACCTTGTTGTTTATCCATTCTGTATATACCAGTTTGCATCTGCTAACCCCAAACTCCCAGTCCATCCCTCCCCCACCCCCTCCCCCTTGGCAACCACAAGTCTGTTCTCTGTGTCGGTGAGTCTGTTTCTGTTTTGTAAATATATTCATTTGTGTCATATTTTAGATTCCACATATAAGTGATGTCATACGATGTTTGTCTTTCTCTGTCTGACTTACTTCACTTCGTATGATCATCTCTAGGTCCATCCATGATGTTTCAAATGGCATTATTTCCTTCTTCTTTATGGCTGAGTAGTAGTATCCCATTGTATACATGTACCTCATCTTCTTTATCCATTCATCTGTCGATGGACATTTAGGTTGTTTCCATGTCCTGGCTATTGTAAATAGTGCTGCAGTGAACATTGGGGTGCATGTATCTTTTTGAATTATGGTTTTGTCTGGATATATGCCCAGGAGTGGGATTGCTGGATCATATGGTAGCTCTGTTTTTAGTTTTCTAAGGAACCTCCATACTGTTTTCCACAGTGGCTGCACCAACTTACATTCCCGCCAACAGTGCAGGAGGGTTCCCTTTTCTCCACACCCTCTCCAGCATTTATTGTTTTAGACTTTTTGATGATGGCTATTCTGACTGGTGTGAGGTGATACCTCATTGCAGTTTTGATTTGCATTTCTCTAACAATTATCGATGTTAAGCATGTTTCCACATGCCTATTGGCCATCTGTATCTCTTCTTTGGAGAAATGTCTGTGTAGGTCTGCTGCCCATTTTTTGACTGGGTTGTTTGTTTTTTTTGTTGTTGAGTTGTATGAGCTGTTTGTTTACCTTGGAAATTAAGCTCCTTGTCAGTCACATCATTTGCAAATATTTTCTTCCATTCTGTAAGTTATCAAACTTACAAGTTTTTGCACGGTAAAGGAAACCATAAACAAAATGAAAAGGACTCTGAAATCTTGGGTAATAGCCCAAGGCTTTCCTGTAGATTCAAATCCAAGGCTGACTTGACTGATTCCAGTACAAGCAATAACCGGGCTATGGACCTGCGGGCAGATACCCTTCCTATAGAGTGGTCAGTTCTATCATAGAAACTCACTTAAAGCAATTTACTGACTTGAGAGAATTGAGACCCTTAGGAAAATGTTGAAAAGGGACCCGCATTGGTGGAGGGAAAGAGATAAAATGGCAGTGCCTGTATCTGCCGGTGATTGCTGCGTAAGGGGTTGGACCAGGGAGGTTACAGAGCTGGTCTCCGGGTGGCACTGTACCCCATGGGCAAATAGTGGGGTTGGATGTGAGGCCACATCTACAGGAGGAAGGCAGCTTACAGGATCCAAGCAGCCCTGTAAAGAACATCCTAGGAAGAGATGGAGAAGAGTGAATATACAAAGGCAAAGAGAGATAGAAAGGCAGGGCATATCCCAGGGGGCAGTTACGTGTCATGTGGTAGATTTGTAGGCTAAAGGGCGTGTGTAGAGCATGTCCAGAGATGTAGAGGTGGGACCACAGGGAATGGCCCTGGACATCCCACTAATGCATTTGACTTTAAAACAAGCTTGCTCTGTGTGTGTATATGTGTGTGTGTGTATGATTGCTAAAAAAGCAGTTGCAAGTTGGAAGAAAAAGCACACAGATATTTAAAATTAAGTGTGAAAATCACCTGTAGCTACCTTCCTATGGAGAAATGCTATGAACTGCTTGATTTCCTTTCAGAGTTTGTATTTCACACACCCATTTGATGATGTTCATAAAAATCAGATCATAAGACACAGTATTCAGCAACTCATGGTTTTATGTGAAGAGAACTTGGATGTGGTTCTGTGTTTACACATTTAAATACTCTATCATTTTATACACACAACAAGCCTCCCGTTATATGGTTTCAGCCAACAGAATTCATGCAACAAATCTCCTATTCATGGACGTTGAGATTCCTGTCATCCCTATTTTCAAAATTATAATCAATAAGAATTGATTGGATTCTTGCATGGCTATTTCTATTTGTAGATCCTTGCATGACTTATTTCTGTACTTTCAGATAGAGATTTTTTTATAGAAAAAGCATTTATGGAAATAGAACTCGTGGGTCAAAGGGATTCAGATTTTCATTTTCATGAGTTTTGTCAATTTGTATCCATTGGGGAGCGCCATGATTAGATTGATACTGTAGAGATGGATTGGAAGCAGCAAGGTTGAGGCAGTGAATTGGAGCTCTTATCTCGGGCACTGTGGGTGCAGAATCCTAGGAGTGATGAGGTGTATGAGCTATTCAAGAAATCAAACCAAAAGGATCTGGCAGCCAGTAGAGCTTGAGTCATCAACAAATCTGGAGAAATAATCAAGGATGAGGTTTTGAACCAAAAAGAATCTAAAGTTGGCTCCTCAAAGGGGGTTTGGTTCCAGACTGGCTATTGCCAAATTTTCATCATCATGAAACATGTTTACCAGTTATCTTCACCTTTTCATTGGCATTGTGTAATAAATAAACTGTTTATCACTTTGTATTTTGTTTCCAGAATATAACTGGTTTTAGTTTTGTGAATCCATATAATTTCAACTAAAGTGCTTTAAGACATCTGTGCAGCCTCATTCTAAATCATGCTGTGGGGATAGAATAGACTTTATGAAAACAGTGCAGGGAATCCCACTAGTATCATCATGGGCCCCAGGTTTGGAAACCTATGCTGTAGAAATCGTGTGTCCTTCATAAGCATCTTCGATTTATTCTACGGACATTGGAAATAGCTCTGTGTGATACTGAGCTGATGATGAGATACCATAGAAGCGGCATCAGTTATGACTCGTGTCATTTTTAAGTAGAATGAAAACTAAAAACAGACACAATTTCAATTAGCTTTGCCTATCACGCCTGCAGAATTTGAATGCATACCCCCTTCCCTTTCATCCTATTCTTTAGAATCTGTGCCCTTTGGTTAAGTCATAAATGGTTTCAATAAGAAAACTTCACTTTCACCTTTGTAATAAACGCACCCAGGGAGTAATTTCCTGTAAACATCAAAGAATATAGATGTGCATTTATTGGCCTGTTTTTCACATTTCTACCTCTGCTGTGATTCTCATTACACAGATTTCTGTTTGGGCTCATTTGTGTGACCTAAAGTAAATTCTGTCTGTTCTCATTGAAACAATTTCATTTAAACATTTCCTTTTTGCTTTTACTCCATTAAATTAAATATTGTGTGTATGAATACACACACACACACACTCTCTCTCTCAAATACACACGCACACTCAAATACACACACACATATATATGTGTGTATGTATATATATGTGTGTATGTGTCTGTGTGTATATATGTATATATATGTCTGCACTCATATATATACAAATATGAGGAAGGGATTCTGATATAATAAAGGCTAGTGATTTGCTGTATTTTGCAAATGCTCCTGCTACTCCAAAGAAACCAAATAATCAAAATAGGTCATTATGCAAACATATACATATATATGCACACATACATAGAATTCTTTTAGAAATATAGTTGAGACCCTAGATTAATTCTGCAATTACAGGTGAATACACACCCTAAAAATATAAAAGATATTTTTCTGTATTCACTTAGTAATTATCATCTGTTTAATGGTCATCAAAAAAATGCCTACTCTGCTTATGTAATTAATTATTTCCTAAGAGATAAAATCCTTTGTGGCATTAAAGTCATGTTAAAACAAACCAAAATCCAGCCACATCTGACCCCTCTGGGTTTCTTACTGTTGACCTGAGTGAACGGAGAACCATGTGGCCTGGAATCATTCTCCTAAAGCCCTGCAATTCAAATGAACGAGAACCATTTAGATCATGATTGGCTGTCCTAAAACCCTGAAACTTTCTATTCTAGAGCAATATTAAGACCAAATACAACATACGTTATGTTCATTTCATTCAGCATGCAGGTGGGAAATGGGATTTTGGTTTTTGAAGCATCTTTTCCATGAACCAAGTTTTAAAATAGCCACTCAGCATGTCCCGTGTATTTGTGCATTTTGTTCCTTCCACTACTTTGAATGAAACTCAGCATCAGTCTAGTCATTAATCTGTGTGAATTCAAATGGCCTCTTTTGTGCGTCTCTTTCATTGTTCGGTCGTGTGTGCGGAGTGGTCATGGCTTACTGCTTGACAAGCTTCAGTTCAGAGACAGTAAACCTCAAAAACCAATGTTTCATCAGCCGAAATGCTGAGAGGATTTGGGGTCCATGAAAGGAGCTGTTTGTTTAAAATCACTGGCATCAGCCAGTCAAGGAAAGTTACGTGCTCATCTGGGAAACTGACTTCTGCGGATGCTTCGATGTCTGGTAACGTGTGTGTTTGTTTCCCAGTTGATGCGCTGCTCTCATGTTGTTGTTCATACAGTCCCACGCTAGGAAACCCACACACATCCTCTGTCTGGGTTATATCAAACACCGTGTTTTGACAGTCAGAATCAGAAAAGGGAACATAAAATGACTTGCATTCATTCTCTCCCTGCGGTGGGGACTCTGACCTGCTTATCATTTCAATTTTAAAAAAGAACCAAAAAAACAAACAAACAAACAAAAGCAATTCCTGGAAGTTGCAATAAATGAAGATTTCACGGCAGACGCTATGGAAACACCAGCTTCCGAAAAACCCACGTTCCTTTGCTCAAGTTCAGAGACACGTGGAGAGCTGTTTCCCTCAGGACTTCTGGAAGGCGAGCAGAATTGCCAAGATCAAGGCTTTCCAGGGGCTGCTCTTAGGAGCAGTCAGATTTGCCAGGGTATGGAAGATGAATGAGCCCGCCGTCGGGGAGGTTTTAGAAGCCGTGTTTTGCCGGGGACGGAGGGGCTCTGATTTCATAAAGCCTCGCGATATACCATCTGTTGCAAACCCTCCCCATAAACAGTAAGCGACTAGGTCATTCCGTGAAAGCAGAGAGTAGGAGGGAGGTGGGCAGAGGACGGATGAGTTAAAAACAGAATAGTTCTGCCAGAACATTCCAGGAGCCTTTAGAAATGAACCACCTCTTTCCTGAATGTGGGAAGAGAGGCTTGTCTTATGGTTCTTACACGGCACCCAGGCTGCCCTTATAAGCCCGTTCCGTCCATAAAGTCGCATGAAAGACGCTTTTCTCCCAAGCAGGGCGTGATACATTTTATGGGAAAGCAGGTAAAACGTAAGAGGGGGATGAATGCGGAGGCCCCAGGACATTCACGGGCATGAAACACTAATTAGTAATTGCTCATTAAACACGGAGGGCCTGGAAACATCTGAACACCCCCCTCTCATCAGAGCTAATCTCACTTCCATCCCCAGGAACCTAAGAGGGGAGTGTGTTTGTGCAACGTGCCCTAAATGTTCAACCTGGCTGTTGTCATCTTGCATCTACCTGTAGGGCTAGGCTATCGTGAGCCCCGATTATTGTGATTTTTAGAATAACAGCAACAATAACCCTTCTGGCTGCTTTCTTCTGAACCAGACCATTTCGAATGCCCTCCTGGCTCCCATCTCTGGAAGGGAAGCCTCATTCTCCTCAGTAGGTGTAAGATCTCATTCTTTATGATTCTGTTTTAGGTTTTGAGAAGCTGGTACTCCAAGAGCCTCTTGGATTGCCGTCAGCTTTGCTTAGGGATGTGTTTGAAGGCATTGGTTCTCATTTCTGTTATTTTAGGGCTTGGATCAGTCTGTCTTCATATAAACACTGCAGCTGCTTTCCATGGTTATTGAATAAGCATTCGTTGAAATGGGTGAACGTCATGACCCTTGGAATAAAGAAATGGTGCAGAAAGGAAAAATATCATAATTGGGCATTTCGTGTAGGGGCAAGTAAGAATGGGAAGTGGAAAAAAAAAAACCCAGGGCTTCCCTGGTGGCACAGTGGTTGAGAGTCCGCCTGCTGATGCAGGCGACACGGGTTCGTGCCCCGGTCTGGGAAGATCCCACATGCCGCGGAGCGGCTGGGCCCGTGAGCCATGGCCGCTGAGCCTGCGCGTCCGGAGCCTGTGCTCCGCCACGGGAGAGGCCACGGCAGTGAGAGGCCTGCGTACCGCAAAAAAAAAAAAAGAAAAGAAAACCCAACTTTTTATGACTTTTTTTTCCCCCAGAAGGCTTATTCAAGACAGATTTGGACATAAAGTTGGATTAAAGTTTGTACAAGTATTTAAGCTTGGAGGATGCTTTATAAAATATTCATAGTTTTGAATCTGAGTGGGAGAGTGTCTCTCCCAAAAAATGCCTTCAAACATCAGAGGAAAGCAGAGTTTCCAGGTCAAGATCTTTTTGCAGTGTGAGAGGAGCAGGGAATGAGATAGGTCTCGAAAACGGATCACTTTGCGACAATTAAATGCCCGTAGTGCCTTGTTTGCAGCTTTAAAAAAAAGGAAGAATTTAGAATTTGATGCCTTGAGTGAAATCTAATTGCTTAATTTACAGAATCCTCCTATTTTTTAAAATAAAATGTACCAGCCCATGCTATTTTGGGGACAGTTGGGGAGATTTGAATATGCACTGGCTTTTGGCTGAGATTAAAGAATTATAAGTTTCTGCATGTAACTGTGATATCTTCCTTATATAGAAAAATAGAGATGCATCCTAAACTATTTAAGTGTGTCATGACATGATGGCTATAATTTACTTTGAAATTTAAGCATTAAAAGGAGTTAAATGAAAATATTAATGAGGAATTCAATGGGAAAAGCAAACCTATACTGGTTTTATATACAGTGCATCCAATCTTATACACAGATGCCGACACACACACTGTTTTGCCCTGAAAAACTTCTTTTAGGAGTCTTTTTTGTTTTCCCAAGGAAAACCAACATATACACAGGAGTGATAACTTAAATCTAGTAAAGTGTATAGGTTCCTGATATTGTCGTGTATTGTAAATATTTTAGATTCATTTCGCCTTATATGTTAACCCCATACAAACCCCCAGATGAGACACTTTATTATAGTGTCAAAAGAAACAAAAACCATTGTAACTCTTATTTACATAATATACTCCTTTCTGCCATGTAAAAGGTGCTACACTGTTGCTTCTCATTTATAGGAAGGAAAAGTAAAGAATGAACAAAGTAAACCAGGGAATGTCTTTCCAAATAGCAGCGATGTTGACGTATATTTTGTAGGTGACCACCCCAAATATCCTGTGTTCTTTCACAGGGTTTTTAAGTACCGGTGACCAGGCGGCCAAAGGCAACTATGGGCTCCTGGATCAGATCCAAGCACTACGTTGGATTGAGGAGAATGTCGGGGCCTTCGGTGGGGATCCCAAGAGAGTGACCATCTTCGGCTCCGGCGCGGGTGCTTCTTGTGTCAGCCTCTTGACCTTGTCTCACTATTCAGAAGGTAATAAAAAGCATCCCCACAGTGGGCAGGGAACCCTGGGGCCCAGAAATGAACCCATATTGAGTTCTTATTCAAGGTGCATGCAGGGTGGCCATAGTCTCTATTGAAACCTCCACAGAAAATCCCCCAAGTGACATGCATCCACATCCTCTTCTCTTAACTTGCTTTCTGATTTTTTAAATTGAGGTATGATTGACATACACCATTAGATTAGTTTCAGGTGTACAACATAACGATTCGCCGTTGGTATACAGTGCAAAACAATCACCACAGGAAGTCCAGTTAACATCTGTCACCATATAGTTACAAATTTTTTTCCTTCTGATGAGAATTTTAAGATCTCCTCTCTTAGCCACTTTTAAATATACAATACAGTAATTATTAACTATTTAACGATATATTTTTCTCACTTAGGCTTATGGCAAAGAGCATTGCTTACAATAATTGGAGAAAAATGACCTCTTTAGAAATGCCTACATCCTGCTTTTGCCTGTCTGAGTTTATTTGGACAACTTTAAATTTTATTAACTTCAATTTTCACCTTGGGAGAAGAAATATGAAAGGGAATCAGTATGTGGATGATGGTTCCAGATTTTTAGATTTCATGATAAATGAAGCTTGTAGCCATATGGTTATAAAGTCACGTCATTGATGCAAACTAATTCAGGTTGATTCCTCCGGTCCATTGGTGATGGAGGTTCCCAGCAATATCAGATGAGAGATTTTTAAAAGAAAAATCAACAGAAATTGGGTGCAGTGGGCCTGGAGGCACCTTAATAACTTCCTGGCTCTCCCTTCAAAAATGGAATAAAAATAAAAACAAAACAAGAAAATGCAGCCCTGGGACACTTTGGCAAGTACCAGTGAATATTCATAATAACAGTCTAAATCATCAAGGTCGTGTTATGTTCCCTTCTGTGTCATTGGTTGGTTTAAGGATGTACCACATCTATTTGAACCATTTTTATGAAAAGCACCTGAAACTTTAAAGGAATTATATTTCTTTAAAGAGTCTTATATTATCTTTCTTTAAAGTACCCTAAACATGTTAAAAAAAAAAAAAAAAGGGAAGTATCATCGTGCCACAGGACAGCATCCCATTTTTTTCCTCTCTTCCTACACTACCGTGGACAAGTTGCTGACTCTTTCTGTGCCTTGAATGCTTCATTAGCAAGATATGATTGACGATGATTTTTAAGTCTTGTGAAGTCTGAATTTCTTGATTCTTTATTTCGTAATGACTGAGGAGAGGTAGAATGAAAAGCTTATGTTTGTTTTAACCCTTTATTAAAAAAGGAAAAAGCGAGTAAATTAGATCATTAGTGATAACGATCCCTAGAGCATTTTAGAAAATACCTGTATTTTCCCATTTCTCCATGGATATAATCATGGTTCTCCATTTACAAAATAGTCAGGACCAACTCTAGTAGTAATCAAACACATGTCAGCCAAAACTAATGGGGAAAGAGTGTTAATTCCTTAAATCAGTAGATCAGAAATGAATATGGTAATGCTTTGCATCATTTCTGCAAAGTAGCTCTCTGAAATCAACCCAGCAATAGAATCAAGAATTAATGAACATACCCAGACTGTTGGCCTTAGGAATTTCACTTGTCGTGATATAACTTAATGAAATCAACATACACATGGGGAAAAGGTGTTTTCATGGAGTTTTCTACCACAGCATTCTCCTAGCAAAGAATGAAAGGAAAAGCTACAAGACCAGAAAGACAAGAACATTGTAAATGACATGTGCATTTACTCGAAGGAACAATAATTTGTTTTAAGAATTGTGCTTAAGATATGCATTAACCTAGGAGACATGATATGAAGAGCTCATTCAGCAATCCCTCACCTTGGCCGGGTACCACATTCCCTTTTGACCCTGTCATGGACAGGGATGCCATTTCAAGCAACTCTCAGGTCCTGATGGAGCAGGGGGGAGTTCCTTAATTATGACATCAGTATACTATGCAGATATTGGACACAGTTACACACAACAGACAATGGGAGGGAAAGCACCAAGAAGGAATGATACTGAAAATATTAAAGTAGCTCCTATTTTATAGTATGAATTATAGGTGACTTTTTCTTTAATTTTTCAAGTTTTTTCCCAGGTTGTATTACTTCCCTACCAAAACACACACACATATACATGGCTACCTCAATCACGGCCAACAGTTATGACAGAGAGAGAAAATGTGTAACTTCTAGCAACATTTTTCTAATTCTGGTTGTCTTCATTTATGAATGTCTTTTAATAGATCAAATATGGACATCATTTCCTTAAGGTGCTTTAAAACATTCACCTTGAGAGCCAGACACACGAGTCAGTACTTGCACATTTCCAACAGAATGGTAAACGTTGGGAAATTGGCCCCAAACGAGCTTGATGATGTGTCAGGCAAAGCCAGATCATTTTAAACAGCTCAGTCTTGTGTGTCATCTGTAGGCAATCCTCTAGTGTTTAGAATCACATTTTCCTGGTTGCAGTCATGTTTTCTTCATCCTTGATTGTTTGTATGACCTTAAACATCGACAAGGCACGGACTTCTGGACTCCCCGCTGAATGCTTTTATTCTCCCAGTGACTTATGAGGCGTCAGAGCTATAGATCATGCTGGAGTTCAAGGAAACTGGCAGGAAGAGATAAGGAACAGGACACCATGATCTTATAGCCTTCCATCTCATACCGGAGTAGTTAAAAATAGACTTTTATTTACTTCTGGACATCCACATGCTAGACTGATCAGATAGGAAATTTTAAGCTACACAGAAGTTTACTCATAAAACAGCCCAAGATTTTTCAAGTTCCTCACCAAACAGACATGTTTAAAATGTGGCAGAATAAATTGTACAAAAGTCTGGGCTTTGAGTGGATGCAACTTTGAAATTAATGATTTTTTTTGGAAAAAAGTTATGTTTTAGTGGGGCATTCAAGTGAAGATTTCTTTAGGAATAGCTAATTTAATGAATTTATTTTAATTGCATGTTTTTAGCACCTTCAGTATATGGAGCGTGGAAATAAAAATGCATTCCAGAATTGATACTCTGAAACTGATTTCAGTGGACCTTCCCCCTCTAATAAAGTGGTACCTGGTTTTGCCAGTAAGAGAAAACAGCCTTTGACCTCTTATGGCCACAAATCATATTTTTAGAGGCCGGGGGTTGTGATTACCCTGAAACTCTTTATTTACGAATTCTGGGGATGGAGACACTAATATTACACAAAATTGGGGAAGGAGAAAGATGTGGTATGTTTTTAGCACTGCAGCTAAAGTGTAACTGCAGTTTCGTTTTCTAAACTCTGTGTGTGCGTGCGTGTGTGTGTGTGTGCATGTGTGCGCGTGTGTCTGAGAGCATCCTATAAGACCACTGTCCAGCAGGTGGGGGAGGGGGAAGGATGAGATAGAAATGAGAGAAAGAGATGCCCAATGCACTGAATGCTACAGTACCCAGAAATTCACATGCCCGAGAGACAATCAGAGCCTTCTTTGCCGAGTAAAAGCTGCTTTTCTGTCTTTCGGGTTTTCATTTGCATGTCCACAATTTTGCACCTGCAGGTCTGTTCCAGAAGGCCATCATCCAGAGCGGGACCGCCCTGTCCAGCTGGGCCGTGAACTACCAGCCTGCCAAGTACACTCGGATATTGGCAGATAAAGTGGGCTGCAACATGCTGGATACCACGGATATGGTGGAATGCCTTCGGAATAAGAACTACAGAGAGCTCACTCAGCAGACCATCACCCCGGCCACGTACCACATCTCCTTCGGGCCCGTCATCGATGGGGATGTCATCCCCGACGACCCTCAGATCCTGATGGAGCAGGGGGAATTCCTTAACTATGACATCATGCTCGGGGTCAACCAGGGGGAGGGGCTGAAGTTCGTGGACGGCATCGTGGACAACGAGGATGGTGTGACGCCCAACGATTTTGACTTCTCGGTGTCCAACTTCGTGGACAACCTTTACGGCTACCCAGAGGGGAAAGACACCTTGCGGGAAACCATCAAGTTCATGTACACGGACTGGGCAGATAAGGAGAACCCTGAAACACGGCGGAAAACCTTGGTGGCTCTGTTCACTGACCACCAGTGGGTGGCCCCCGCCGTGGCCACCGCGGACCTGCACGCGCAGTATGGCTCACCCACCTACTTCTATGCCTTCTACCACCACTGCCAAAGCGAGATGAAGCCCAGCTGGGCGGACTCAGCCCATGGCGATGAAGTCCCCTATGTCTTTGGGATCCCCATGATCGGCCCCACCGAGCTCTTCAGCTGCAACTTCTCCAAGAATGATGTCATGCTCAGCGCAGTGGTCATGACGTACTGGACGAACTTCGCCAAAACCGGGTATGTTCTTCTCCCCGTCATGTTGTTTGTCTGGGTCCTCCATGTGAGTGTGGTTTCCATGACTGGCTAGACTGCAGTGTGCAGGCATGCACACACAATAACAAAAGCAGTCCTTTTTCCCCCCAGTGTCTAGGGAGACCTCATTTTTTCTTTGCTCCTGAATTGTTTTCTATCAAGTTCAGATTTTTGCTAAGGTGCTAGATGCATATTGAAAATTTTACACTTGCTACTGGGGTCAGATTTAGATATATTTGGCTATTCTATGGAAAACTGATCCTGGAGTTTCAAATCTAGATAGGACCTTGTCTTGTTTGGTAAATAATAGGGTTATCAAAATACACGTGCCACATGGAACGCATAGCCAAGGAATGAAATAAATCTCATAATAAATATATAGAAATACTGTATATGTATATAATATATATATTATATATGTATATGCACATGTAATAACTCCTAATCTCATAACTGTAGAGAAATCCCGTGTGTGTGTGTATGTAAGATATATATATGCATTTGTATTTATATACATGCATAGGATTTCTCCATTGTTGTGAGATTTATTTTCTATATATACATATACATACAAAATATATTTATTTTGTTTATATATAAATATTTACACGTGTTTATTTCATTAATGTAAATTTCATACATGTGTGTATATCTATCTATAGACACATACAGAAAGCTCATTGGCTAAATAAAGTAGGAAGTAGACAAGAGTTACATACACAGCAGGGTCCACCCGTATTCCACTGAGCAGAGTCTCTGCAAACAATGAAAGAAAAGACTCCCCGGCATCTTAAGGAGCTACAGATATCAGAGCATCTTTTCATTTTCTCTTGTCAAATAACCTAATTGTGGAAATTAATGAGGTATCATTCTGTTCTACCTGCCTGTGCTCCTGTCATTAACCTTGAGTTTCTTGTACCGAATTTACAGTGAAGGTCCTCCCGGCTCTGGAGGATGGAGACTCTTCCTGTGGGTCGCTGCGGGGGGTGGAATTAGGCCCCATACTGCAGCAGCCCTGCAGTGCCTGAGCCTCATGTAGCTCTAATGAGACGATGTGGGGATGCCGGGGATGTGTAGGGGGTTAGCAGGTACCATTCTTTACAATGATTCCAAATACTCTGGTGGGAAGTGGTTTCACGGTTTTGCAGTCTTAGGAAAAAGTGTGGCACGTTTTTTGAGTGGAAAATATGTTGTACAGATACCCACTTTGGACTGTCCCATTTTACAAGTTTGACCTACGAAAGACAGTGGGAAACAGAGACGGTACAACCGTGCCGGGGAGAGATGCTTGTCTGTCCCCAAAAGGTTCTTTTTTCGACAAGGAGGTGATGGAGGTCCAGTCAGCAAGTATTTTTGAGTAACCCCTGTTTATTAGATTCCTAGGGCTGCTGCAGCAAAGTACCAAAAATGATGTAGCTTAAAACAACAGAAGTGTATTTCACAGTTCTGGAGGCCAGAAGTCCACAATGAAGGTGTCCGCAGGGCCGAGTTCTCTCTAAGACCCATAGGGGAATGTTTCCATGCTGCTTCTTAGCTTCTGGTGCTTTGCTGGCAGTGTTTGGTGTTGCCTGACTTGTAGCTGCATCTCTCCAAGCTCTGTGTCCGTCATACCGTGGCAGTCTCCCAGCACATCTGTCTTTATACGGCCATCTTGTTCTTTTTTATCTTTACTGAAGTATAGTTTATTTACAATCTTGTGTTAATTTCTGCTCTACAGCAAAGTGATTCAGTTATAGACATATATACGTTCTTTTTCATATTCTTTTCCATAATGGTTTATCACAGGATATTGAGTATAGTTCCCTGTGCTGTACAGTAGGACCTTGTTGTTTATCCATCCTATGTATAATAGTTTGCATCTGCTAACCCCAAACTCCCGCTCCATCCCTCCCCAACTCCCCTCCCCCTTGGCAACTACAAGTCTGTTCTCTCTGTGCCTGTGACTCTGTTCCTGTTTCGTAGGTAAGTTCATTTGTGTCATATTTTAGATTCCACACATAAGTGATATCATATGATATCTGTCTTTCTCTTTCTGACTTATTTTACCTAGTATGATCATCTCTAGTTGCATCCATGTTGCTGCAAATGGCATTATTTTGTTCTTTTTTATTTTGACCATCTTCTTATAAGGGCACCAATCATATTGGTTTAAGAGTTCATCCTGCTCCAGTTATGACCTAATCTTTTTTTTTTTAATTTTTATTTTTTGGCTGGGCCGCGCGGCTTGCGGAATCTTAGTTCCCCAACCAGGGATCAAACCAGTGCCCCCTGAAGTGGAAGCGCAGAGTCCTAACCACTGGACCACCAGGGAATTCCCACTATAACCTCATCTTAACTTGACTGACTACATCTGCAATGACCCTGTTTCCAATAAGATCACACTGTGAGGTCCTGGGTGTTAGGACTTCAGTGTATCTTAATTTGAGGGGGAAACAGTTCAATGCATAACCCCTTTTAAAGGCAGGACCAATGCCCAATTGTGTCATAGAACTCAGATAGGTAATGCCTGCCCTTGCAAAGTGTTGCCTTCTTTTGAAGCAAAAAAACCCACAGGAGCGTTTCCCACACCATGGCCATGCCTATCGACTACGACGTCACCATCCAAACCTATCATTAATTCCATAACATCTAAACACAAATCATGACTGACTTTTGTTAAAGCCACCTACTTTCTTTTTCTCTCATGTGTTTTGGGAATAAACTTTATATGATTTTCTTAAATGGAAAGCTAGGATCATTCATCATCAATTTAACTGAACCATTAAAGAAAACTACAAAATCCACATAAAGCCATTAAATTCTCATTAGCTGTTCTTGCCTGCCAAAGGCTCTGAGATGGATTTTCTCTTGTTGTTTAAAAAAAAAAAACAAAGAAACATTAAAGGAAATTAATGTCATGAGATGGTAGAGAAATGCTCGCGCCAAACCTGTAGGTCAGCAGGACCTGTCAACGACTAAGTGACGATTGAAAACGTTGAGTGTTCTTTAAAATGTTTTTTAAGATGTTGAGTGCTTTTTAATTTCATAACACTATATTCCTAAAATCACTTTGCTTAGTGCCTGTGGTTCACGCCCCTCATTTGGTGAACACAGTGTTGGAGATGTAAAATAGTTTGGGCTTAATCCCTGGCCCAGTATACTCCTGGGGCCACTAGTGGTGTGTGTTTAGGATACTTTGGGATTTCATAAAGATGCTAAAGTAGCGGATGGGGAAGGAATAAGGACTTAGCTTGGAGGAATAGCCGTCATCTGACCAGAGTCCAGGTAGAGATCTCACTGTGGTAACAGGATATCGCTAATGGATGGCCTCGGATGTCAGTCTGAAAAATCTGGATTTTATCCAAGCAGGAGCTATTTTTATTTCTGTGGTCCATGTGAAGCGTAGCTGAAATCGTACTTGGGGATATTAATGCAATGAGTTTTCACAACACATTGGAAAGGTCGTTGGAATGACTCAAATCATCTTTCTTTTTTTTTAAATTAATTTTATTTATTTTTGGCTGCATTAGGTCTTCGTTGCTGCACACGGGCTTTCTCTAGTTGCGGCAAGCAGGGGCTACTCTTCGTTGCAGTGCACGGGCTTCTCATTATGATGGCTTCTGTTGTTTCAGAGCACGGGCTCTAGGCACATGGGCTTCAGTAATTGTGGCACGTGGGCTCAGTAGTTGTGGCTCGCGGGTTCTAGAGCACAGGCTCAGTACTTGTGGCACACGGATTTAGTTGCTCCGTGGCATGTGGGATCTTCCCGGACCAGGGCTCGAACCCTTGTCCCCTGCATTGGCAGGTGGATTCTTAACCACTGCACCACCAGGGAAGCCCTCAAATCATCTTTTAAGGAAGTTACTCAGAACCTCCTCTAACCTGCAATGCAATGTGCAATTTCAAACGTAAATCAGGAGGATCACATTTCAGTAGCTTATGGTTTAACAGAAAATGGGGATTGAGCAAAGTCTAGTGATTTAGGTGTTTGCCAGTGGATGATATGGCTTATGAGGTGCTTGCTAGTTATTCATTGATTGATTTTAAATAGGGTAGTGGCATGATCAGCGCTGTGTGGAGGAGGATTTCTTTGTCCCTAGGGGGCTGCTAAAGTGGTCCAGCTGAGGAGAATGAGGCAGTATGGTGCCAGTAATGGAACAGCATGGGATTAAACCACCTCTCCTGTCATTAAGGGTCTATACTTTATCTGATGCCAGCAAGGGAAGAGCATAGGATAAACCATCCCTGATATCCCAGTGTGAGGTGAGATGCTTAACTCTGTTCTCCAGAACACATACTCAGGCAGTGACCCACAGAATACGATGGAATACACTTGAGTACCGTCCACTGCTCCCTGTAAGCACTACGGAGACAGGAGTTTGGTTCTAAGAATATCCTACCGTATGTCTAATCACAACACATGGCTGAGAAGAACGGGTTACGTTGTGTCAGAACTTGCTTTGCCGTGGTCGCTGGGTGGAACTTCACATCTGCCGCCCCTTGTAAACAGCACCCCGATGAGCCTGACTCTTCACGCGTTTGCTGAGATGAGGTGAACACTGGGGCTTCTTTTTATATGACCAAAGCTCACAGTCCTGACCTTACAGTAAGTAGGCTTAAGTGTAGATATCTCTGGTATGCCAATTTGTTGTTGTTGTTGTTAAGCACAGAAAACATAATGTGGGGGTGGTGTGTGTGGTAGGCATGGAAGGAAGGAAGGAGGGAAGGAAGGAGGGAGGGAGGGAAGGAGGGAAGGAGAGCAGAGAAGGAGGCTTTCGTCGCTAGGAGACGGTTTCAGTAATCCAGGTGAGAAGACTAATCCAAAACAGCGCTGGGAAAGGACAGCGAAGCCAGGGCATTAAGTATTAGGCTAGACCTAAGGCTACTTGGAGAGTTTTGATAAACGAGACGTTATGTCTGGGAAACATGAAAACAAATCCCAGGGGTTACGAACGATGACACAGATCTAAACACTTTGTCACATCCAGCCTCTTTGGGAAAAGGCGGGACGGCGTTGGTTCTGGCCACTCTGTAGAAATCAGGTGCTCGTGGATCCAGGACCAAGGCAATGTGGGTTCTGTGTGGTGGGAGGTGGATAAAATGGGTAGAATGAAGGTCTCTACAGAAGATACGGCTGTGAGCGGTACCTTCACCCTTGTGCATGGAACGCCTCGGAGGCTCTTGGAATTCAGAGATGGGAAGGCCGTTGGCCGATAAGCCAATGTATATTACGTCAGAAGAGCAACATATATCCCAACATGTCGAAATACATTTGTGTAGGTCGAGTAGGTAGGATGACGTAGTTTTCATTGGTTTTCAGATGCCATCTCTCCTTTGGATTTTGCTCATATCCTGTCATCGATTTACATTTCAACTTTTGCTCCATCTTTGCAAAAATCAGGAAACAGACAGGAAAGATGGGTTAGATGGAGTTGCAGTCAAAGCCTGGTTTTGAAAGTGACCTTTATTGCCCCAAAGTATTTTAAGCTCAGTGAAGGAACCTCTCTACCGGTTGTATAGGACGGACTGAACACACACTTCTTGGTGCAGGGATAGTTTTCTTCTTAGAGGTCTAGGGACACATAGTCAACCACAACATGGTTTTAGGGGTAAGGAAAACCTTATACCATCCAAAGGAGCATCTCAGAGGGTTCACTGGTATTTTTAAAGCGATCATGTTACCCATCTCCCGCAAATAAAATGAACAACAGGACCTTGGAGACGCATTTAACCCTCCACTTCTAAGATGATATCGCAAATGAAATATGGCAGGTGAAAATGTATGTTGAGGTGACAAGGAGTATGGATAGGTATTGAGGTTTTTACTAGAGAAAGAAGGTGTGTCTGTTTCATTCTCTCCTTAATCATTATCATCTTCAATTTTACTCATGGGAATTAAAACATGCCATGTGCTGAAGCAAAGTCTAAACAACAAGGCAGTGGTATCCCGCATAGAGATCTTACTGTCTTTGGGGTGTTCGACAGGGGAAAATGATGAGCCTTCATAAGCGCCGTGAGTTTATCTTGGTTTAAGGCTTCTGACTGTGCATCTCCAAGAACTTTGATAGATTGTATCGGGCTAAAGTATACTTACCAGATTTTCAAAATCCTCTATTCTCTGAGAACAAAATAAATGTGTTTCCTTACCTTTCAAATGTACACCGAATTCCATAAAAAATCGACAAATATCCTCCATGAAAAGACACTTTCTTTCCTAGATGCCTTCTCTTCAATAAAAGGTCAGTGCAACTAAAAGACCCAGTTCCATGAAATCAGATCCATGCAAACATAGTTGGAATCCTCACTCCCTTTCGTTGCTTTTAGAACAATAAAAGTCGATGACAAATTTCTCCGTGACAGATTCCAATTAAATAGGAATTTTCCAACAATGTATTTCAGAAGACTCAAATAAAAAAACATGAGGTGCTATATTAAATCCAACATTTTTTGAAAACATATAAGAATATAAAAATGAATTAAAAGCAGATTATTTTAAAGTTTATAAATGAACACATAAATAAGAAAGCTCATAGTATTAAGACCTATCATTTTTTATATTTTATCATCTCACTAATAAGAGCACAGCAGTTAGTGTGTACTCAGTTATGTGGTAAAATTTCTTTGTCCTGCATATCACATATATAATCATATCTACGATCATATATATACCTATGCATCTATATATGTGTGTGTGTATATAGTATGTAGTATGTACTGTTGTATACAGTATACTTTTATACAGTATATACTGTACACAGTGTGTAATGTATGCACTGTGGTATACAGTATACTTTTCAACAGTATATACTATATATAATTAACAGTGTACCATATATACAGTATATTATGCAGCATACACTATATCTAGTATATTAGTGTACCATATATACTGGTATACAATATACTTTTATATAGCATATACTATGTAGAATATAGTATTAGGTATATTCTGTGGCTATATACAGCATGTTATTTATAGTCCTCTCTCGCTAGCAATTTGTAGGTATTCTAATTTATGCATTGCAGAGAGGGATACTATTTATTGAGCTCTTACTACATGCCAGGAATTTTGTAGTTATTATTTAACCTTTCTCACTTCCTTTCCATCCCAGTATTCTTTTCCACTTTATAGATGAGGACGATGAGGCTAAGAGAGGCTTAAGGATTTGCTCAAGATTTCACAGCTTATAAAGAGGGAGAGATGCAGAACTTAATGTATGGAAATGATTTTGACAACCTCAGACTGAGGGCTAAAGTCCTTCCTTTGGCAGATGCATCTGTTGGTCAAGTGCATCGTTTGCATCCTGCACACTACTTGGGAATGTCTGTAGACTTTAGGTCTTCCAGTGGGACCTTCTGGTTCCCCAGCCTTCTGATACATGAGCAAACAGGCAGTGGCTGAAGGCAGCTTCATAAGAGTGTTACCTGGAAAATAGAAGTTAGAGCACCTGGAGCAATAGATCTGAGCAAACTGGGTCTGCACATCTGAATGTTCAGTGTCAACTAGGTGGCATTATATCATTGCACGATCTCAAATTTTCCAAACCAGTACACATTAAGATGAAACCTGTTTTACAGCTCACTTTACCAAGCCTAAAAAAAATGGAAGAAATGAGAATATGATATCTTTGCAGGGCGGGGGGAGGTTGTTTGTTATCTTAAAAGAGTTAGTTGCAAAGATGTTTCAAGTACCATGTTTTGTGGAGAATCTTTCCATTTTGATGATTCTCCTTCTGCCTGTATCCACTTATGTAAATCATAGGAGACTTCTTAGGTTCATAGTTGCCATGCACACTTGAAATCTATAAAATCCCTCAATTTCTTGCATCGTGTGGTACTTTTCCTAAAATCCTTAGCTCTTCATATCTAAAAGCACCATCTTACCAAACTTCTTAAATCGACGGAATGTTGTTTGATCTTCACGTGACTCCGTCTTCAGAAGGTTTCCAAGTACATACATATTTCTCTTTGTGAGAGAGAACGAACAATTGATGCATAATTTTATTTATCATCTTGTAATTACAAAAGCCAGTTTTTATTTGATTTTTAACATACATTTTAGTTGTAACCGCAATATCTATTCATTTACCTAAGAAGCAATTCTTGACGAAGAAAGAGAATGGCACAAATTTTGGACCATAGCCTCTAAATCAGGATTTCTCAGCCTCAATACTACTGACACCTGGGACCAGGTACTTCTCTGCTGTGGAGGGGCTGTCCTGTGCCCTGGAGCATATTTAACAGTCACCCTGGCATCTACCAATTCATGGCACCACCCTTCACTTATAACAACCAAAAATCATCTCCAGACGTTGCCAGATGCCCTCTTGGGGGCAAATCACCCTGGTTGAGATTTCTGACTCAAAAGTAGTTAAACTTGAAATGCTGAAAATTTTCCAAGACACATTTTTGGTTTCCTTCTTTATCATGGAAGATAATTGGATGCATTAAAAAAATGTAGAAGTGTTATGAAAATGCTATCATACTGCCATCAGGAATTATTTTTAAAATAAAGGTAAGGGGATTTTAAAGAAAAGGCAAAATGGTAGTGCGTCGGGATTAAAACACCATGTATTTGTTGCTACTTGAGTATTTTGTGCATATCAACAAACACATGAGATTATCTGATTGTAATTTCATTGTATTTGATTAAAATTTACTTGGGAAATGTGGAAGAGTGTGACCTTTCTCTTTTTTTCTCCCTTCTGTCCCCAGTGATCCTAATCAGCCAGTTCCTCAGGACACCAAGTTCATTCACACAAAACCCAATCGCTTTGAGGAAGTGGCCTGGTCCAAGTACAACCCCAAAGACCAGCTCTATCTGCATATTGGCTTGAAACCCAGAGTGAGGGACCATTACCGAGCCACAAAAGTGGCTTTCTGGTTGGAACTCGTGCCTCACTTGCACAACTTGAATGAGATATTCCAGTACGTGTCCACAACCACCAAGGTTCCTCCTCCGGACATGACCTCCTTCCCCTACGGAACTCGGCGATCTCCTGCCAAGATATGGCCCACGACCAAACGCCCAGCCATCACTCCCGCCAACAACCCCAAACACTCCAAGGACCCTCATAAAACGGGGCCCGAGGACACCACCGTCCTCATCGAAACTAAACGGGATTATTCCACTGAGTTGAGTGTCACCATTGCCGTGGGGGCATCCCTACTCTTCCTTAACATCTTGGCGTTTGCGGCGCTGTACTATAAGAAGGACAAGAGGCGCCATGAGACACACAGGCGCCCCAGTCCCCAGAGAAATACCACAAACGACATCGCTCACATCCAGAACGAAGAGATCATGTCCCTGCAGATGAAACAGCTGGAGCATGATCACGAGTGTGAGTCCCTGCAGGCTCACGACACGCTGAGGCTCACCTGCCCTCCAGACTACACCCTCACGCTGCGCAGGTCCCCCGACGACATCCCACTTATGACACCAAATACCATCACTATGATTCCCAACACACTGACGGGGATGCAGCCTTTGCACACGTTCAATACCTTCAGTGGAGGGCAAAACAGTACAAATTTACCCCACGGGCATTCAACCACTAGAGTATAGCTTTGCCGTCTCCTTCCCCTCCCTCTGTGCCTCCCCTCAGCCACATCGAAGAGAGGAAGAAAGAAGCAACATCTCCAAACAAGGAATGTTTGGCATAAGACAAAAAAAAAACAAAAAAACAAAAAAAAAAGCAAAAGGGCAGCCGCTGTGTCCTTGCAGACCCTTTCCATTGGCATTTCCCAGTACAACGCGATCAACTTCTGACCCTACGAAATGTGAAACGTATACATTGCTGTTACAATACTGCTTTAAGATCTCCACCATCCAGCAAACTTTAGTGCAACTAGGACATCGAAGTTTCAAGGACCTGGATGTTTCCAATGTGACCGTAGAAGCTGACACTCCTGGAACTCAGCCGAGGACACTTTTTTTTTTTTTAATTACAATTGAAATAAATAAATAAAAGTTCTTTTTGTGCCATACGACAGATGGCTCTACTTAAGTGAAGAAAGAATCTATGGGCTTTTACCCAGCATATGGAGGTGTAATCCAGAGAGAAGGAAAAGTAGAATTTTATTACTAAAATAAAAGAACTGACTATGCAGTTACGTACGTAGAGTTCTGTGCAAAGAGATGTTTTGCCAGCCTGAACTCTATTTAAGAAACTTTGTAAAAATAAAAATTAAAAAATGTGTATAGCTGTGCGTTTAAACAAACACACACAGAGAGAAAAAAAAAACAAAAACAAAAAACTTTTATCGGTGTTTTCAGTTTGAAAGAGCTTTTAGCAAGATTGTGCTTTCCATTGTGGTCTGTATGTATATATAAATCGATATATACATTAGTCATATCACCTCTGTCTCCTCCAGGACAAAGGAGGATTTTCTTCTTAATTCCTTGTGGCCAACAGACATGGGGTTTTCTAACGTGTTTCATTTGTAGCAGGATGTGATTGTCACACAGCGGACCTAGACCGTCTGTTCGACTAGGCTCTCCCCTTTTTGGGCTGGAAAGTGCATGCGACAGCATTCTTAGGAGACCGTTATTTTTAGGAAAACTTTTATTTTTGTGTGTTAAGCCTTCATGAAGTTGCAACCCCAGGATGGATCCCCAACGTGGAGCCTATTTAAAGCTTGTTGAATTAGAAACACGCACGCACATGCAGAGTGACCGCGGTGGGGGGGAAACAGAATACAAGTCTCGTTCTGTAGTTCTGGTTCTTTGAATCTGTTGAGGAAGAGTTGCTTCCCATCCCAGGGCCCTGCCAAAAAGGAAAAGAAAGCTTGTCTTTGGTAGGACCAAGCTCTGCTGAGTCAATACAGCTCTGTATTCCCCAGCAGCTGCAGAAGGGTTTGGCTGATGAAATACCTGCTCAGCTTAGCTAATCAGATTGCAAGAGGGCATGTGTCTTTCCTTTCTGTTTAAGCAGTAAGTCCCTTATTTATCGGTAAGCAGGGATTTTTATTTTTTATATCACTTATGGGATAAAACATATGCTTGTCTGAAACTATTCCATTTGTGGATTTGTGTATCCGTCACTGATCCATGAGTATTACAGAGAGAAAACAAACAAAAGGATAGAACATTAAAAGTGCTTTGCATGGGATTTCCGGGAAGTTAGGATGGCTTCACTGTCAAGATAACACACAGAAATATTCAGTCATTTTAAATTGGTGAGACAGGGATGAGAAGTTTGTCCCTCTGGCACTTTGTCGTTTTCTCATCGTCCTTTTAATTTTCCTTAAGGAATCTTTTGCAAGTGTCCTCAAGTGGAAGGAAAAAAAAAAAAGTAACCATGGTGACTTTATGTTTTGTCTTTCAAAAATTATTGCAACACTGGGAAATAGTAGCCAAAGATATTTGAAGATAATGTCTCTGGGCATGGTTCTCGTGGAAACCCAGCATTAAATGTCTTTGCCAAGGTGGACATTCTCCACAAAGTCCAAATTCCTTGTCTCTTTGTATAATCTTTGATTATTGAACCCCTAAACTAAAACTGTAGCAATGTCTATCAAAGTGTTTGAAAATGCCCCCCCACCCTTGAAAAAGAGAGTTCTTTTAAAAACGCATACAGATCATCCAATAAATTCTCTTGTTCATCTTGGTTTAAATTTAAGAGTGATTCTCTGTGTATACATATGTGAAATATAATCCCAACTTTGCATAGAGTGAAGCATCACTCCTGCAGCTAGAGGTGTCATGAGTACGATTTTTGTTCATCGTTTTTTAAAGCTATAGTCAGGCCATTTCTGCAAGCTGTATATTACCCCAGCTAAGCTACGACAAATAGGCTCTCCAGGAAACTACAAAGGACGTGACGCTTGGCGCCATTGTGGGTCCGGTATGTTTGTGATGTGAATTCCAGTATTTGTTTAGTATTTCCAGTTGTCTTCTGCTAGCAATATGCACAGTAATGTATCAGGCTTGTGACATTTGGATAAGGAAAAAAAAAAGTTCTTGTTAAGTGAATAACTTTAGCTTTTACAAAGGATTATGATCAAAAGCAATTTAATACACCTTAAATGATATTTCTACATGGAAAGAAGTTATAGAATCTTCATAGAGTTCTATGAGAATAAAATATACTTGCTATCTATAAAAAAGAAAAAAATAAGAAAAAAAAAAACATAAGTTAGAAAAAAACTTTCCTAGGCTTTTATTCTTGACCTTCACTGGCACGCAGGGTTTAATGGTTTCTTGGATTATTATTTTGTGATTTTGTTTTTGATTTTGCCTTAAGTAATGATAGAAGATATATATGGCTGGACACATATGTATAAACTTTTCAGCAGCATTTTTAATAATAAAATATCACAGTATTTTCTAATGCTTTGTGCAAATAATTATGCGTCCATTCTTTTTTTGTAGGTGGCCTATCATATTTATTTTTCCGTCTTTAGATGTCTTTTTCATTTTAAAAACTAAGCGATACATGTGACGTAGGTGATAAATGGCACACTCAATTGGTAATAGATCAGTTTCTTGTGGTTTGTCCTCATGAACAAGTTTTGTGTCCCCACTAGGGATTTTCTTCTGGCCTGACATTGGAGAAAGGCACTCTGGATGGTGAAACTCATAACAAGAGGATGTTCCCTGAAATGGAACACTTGGGTTTATTAACTTCAGCCACTGCTTCTTCTTATGTTGCTGGGGTTTGAGTTGTGTTTGTTGTCACACCTTAAATCTTTCTAATAGAGAGCCTTATTTGAGTAAATCTCTGACAGCAAGAAATTTATTTGAGTACAACTGGAGAGGCAGAAAATTACTACCATACTGATGAGACCTAACTTGTCCAGTCCTCACATGCACCTGGTCATCCCTTATCTTAACAGTCACGATAGCCCTAAGGGGCAGGCACCTGGATTATTTCTATTTTAAAACTGAAGATGTTGAGAATCAGAAACATTAAGCTTACAGGGCAGCAGCAGAACTCAGATTCAAAGGAAGATCGTGTGTTCAGAGCCCAAACTCTTCACCAGTGAAGGATGCAGCACAAATTTCTAACTCAAGTTCATGGATGTCATGATAATATTAGCTAATTATCAGATAAAGGAAAACAGCAAAGACTGTGACTGCTATATTCGAACTCTGAAATTTTTTTTTACCTGTTGGACTCAGGTCGTTTGCTGAATGTGACGTACACAGGATATATATATATACACACACATATATACACATACATATTTATATGTTACATAAAAATAAATATATTAATAATATATAGTGTATTTATAATTATAAATATTCAAATATATTTATAAAGTATAATATTTTTATAATTATATATATAATAGCTATACTATATGAAACATTTATATACATTTGTATATAAAATAATACATAATATACCATATAGGTGATAAAATATATTTAAAACATACATTTTATATTACACATATTACAGATATGTATATATATCATATATCATGTTATATATACGTATTATAATTCTAGTGCATACGAGTCATCATACAAAATATGTGTTTACATAAATGTAAATATTTAAGTAACTACTTTATAAATATGTAAATATTTCATGAATACATAAACATGTCATATCTATTTAATGGGAATGCCATTTTCGTGGCTTTAAAATTAGATCTCTAGCAAATTTCTGAAAGAGGGGAGTCATTCCTTTTTTCACCATTTGATGCATTCTGAATGGCCATTCTGAATAACTCAACGAATGGTAATAATGTATGCATTCATTCATTCATCTACTTATTCTTTGTGCAAATGTTTACCAAGCTTCTCCATCACCCCAGCTCTGTGCTGGGGCTTCTGTTAAAAGTGAAAGAAGAAGCTGTCTCCATCCTAGGACTCCAAGCAGAGAACAGGGAAGTACAGCCAGGGAGCAGCTGTAGGTGTTGGAGATGGTACCCAGGGGGCCAGTGGGAGTCTAGACACAGCCCCTTAACCTCGTCTGCAAGGGGCGGGCAGCACTCTGTAGGAAGCTGCCCCAAACCACTTCCCTCCAAGTATGTGGGCATCCACGCAGACACACCAATGATGGTGGATGCTTCGGGAGGGCAGAACTCCACACACTCAAAGTGAGAAGACTCGGGAAGCTTGGGGAGCCATGGCTTTTTTTGGTCCTGGCTGGAAAATAGAAGGTGTCACCAGGAAAGGTGTGGGGAAGGAGCATCATCCAGCTGATAACATGCCTCAAATCACAAGGCATGCTGTGTGCACCTTGTCCTGAATTCAAGCAGCAGGCGGTAAAAGATGGCGCAGAAGTGGTGTGAGCATATTTGCGATTTTTATCAGTGCTTCTCAGACGTTGTTCCAAGGATGTGCTGACATCAGGCTACAGGGCAGATTCTGATGCAGCAGGGATTGCGTGGGCTGGAGTCTGCATCTCCAACAAACCTGCAAAATGATGCCAGTGTTGCTGGTTCCCAATTATCCCCAGCTGTTTTGGGGAGCAAGATTCGAGAGTGTCCCCTCCAAAAGCACTTGTGGGGATGGTGTGAATGAGGTGGGATGGCGCTGGGTGCAGTGAAAGCAGCTGAGTAAGCAGATAGAGCAGCCTGTTTGAGAAATTAATTACTGTCATCCTGTCAGGGGAGGTGGGGACAGAGAAGGAATGATAAACCCAGAAAATAGATAGATAGGTAGATTGAATAAATGATTGATGGACAGATATAAAGGATGAACAGTTGGATGAATGGATGGATACAGATACATAGATTGTAGATAGATAAACATGAATGCTAGATGGATAATGATTTATTAATACAGAGACAGATGATGGATGGATGGATACATAGACACAGATAGTCGGTAGAGATGATAGATGTAAGTAGGTAGGTAGATATAAATAGATGATAGTTGAGATAGGTGATATATGGAAAGAAAGAAGGAGGGAGGGATAGAAGAGGGGAAGAAAGCTGGGATAGGTAGATAGATAGATAGATAGATGGAATAGTTTTAGAGCTGCATTTTCCAGAAGTGATAAAGCACCACCATCAGAGATGACCAAGCCCATCTTGGTGGATTTGAGTAACTTACACGCAAGGATGGTGAATCATCTGGGTCATTTTTCGTGGTTGCACACTGTCCTTGTTTCCGTCTTATCCCCATATGCTTGCGGACGACTTTCATCTCCTGTTACCTCAAATTATTTTTACGCAGTGGGGCCCACCCCACTTAGCCATTATCAGGCTAGTTACTAGCAGTCAGAGCTGTTTTTTCTTTCCCACAACTTCCTCCAAATGTACTCATCACCTCCCCTTTTCTGGGCTGCCTGATTAGAAAAAAAAAAAAATTCTAGATTCTGCTAAGGGAGGAAAGTGGTACTTTCTCTGCAGGTTCTTATTATCTTTTTTTTTTTTTTTTTTTTTTTTGCGGTGCGCGGGCCTCTCACTGCTGTGGCCTCTCCCGTAGCGGAGCACAGGCTCTGGACGCGCAGGCTCAGCAGCCATGGCTCACGGGCCCAGCCGCTCTGCGGCATGTGGGATCTTCCTGGGCCGGGGCACAAACCCGCATCCCCTGCATCGGCAGGCGGACTCTCAACCACTGCACCACCAGGGAAGCCCAGTTCTTATTGTCTTATTTAAAGAAATGGATATATAGGGCCTCCCTTGGTAGCGCAGCGGTTAAGAATCCACCTGCCAATGCAGGGAACACGGGTTTGAGCCCTGGCCCGGAAAGATCCCACATGCTGCGGAGCAACTAAGCCTGCGTGCCACAGCTACTGAACCTGCACTCTAGAGCCCACGAGCCACAACTACTGAGCCCACGTGCCACAACTACTGAAGCCCGTGCACCTAGAGCCTGTGCTCCACGACGAAGAGCAGCCCCCGCTCGCCGCAACTAGAGAAAGCCCACGTGCAGCAGTGAAGACCCAACGCAGCCAAAACTAAATAAATAAAATAAGTAAATTTAAAAAAAAGAAATGGATATATAGAGAACGGTCTTTTACGTGTCTACCTTTCTATAAAGTGACTATCAGGTCAAATACTTGCAAAACCTACAAATAACTGTGTTTTCTCAAGGCAAGAGCTTTAGGGAAAACGGAGGAGACTGAGGGCTCTTCCACATTTGGCTGAAAGGGAGGTCTTCAGACTAGTTCGTAAGGTCATTAGCTTCTGATAGGATGGAACTGAGAGCTGCTGGAAACAGAAGAATGTCCACGGGGTTCAGCTGGGAGAAGTCCAGAAAGGAAAATTATTCTAAGCGCTTCGTCCCAGGGACCAGTAGAGAACTGTGCACTTGGGTGTTTCTACTGATGTAGGAGGGAAATGGGGAGATGAATTTCTGGAGCCCCAAAATAGAGCCCTAAAAAAATGTCCCATAAGGGCTTCCCTGGTGGCGCAGTGGTTGCGAGTCCACCTGCCGATGCAGGGGACATGGGTTTGTGCCCTGGTCCGGGAGGATCCCACATGCCGCGGAGCGGCTGGGCCCATGAGCCATGGCCGCTGGGCCTGCACGTCCAGAGCCTGTGCTTCGCTATGGGAGAGGCCACAACAGTGAGAGGCCCGCGTACAGCAAAAAAAAAAAAAAAAAAAAAAAGAAGTCCCATAAAACTGGGAATTTAGATGGTGCCTCATTCCAAATATTGGAAGCATTATTACGCTTCAGTGGTAACGTCTGTCAAATCTTTACAATTTGTTTATGAAAACAGCTTGAAAACAAATATGTCAAGGCATTCCGTATTATTGAATTTTAGGTATTGTCAGGGTTTATTTTAGGGATTGTTTAGGTATTATTTTAGCTGTTACATAGACAACGTTGAAATTATAATGACAGCCAAAATAATGTAACACTTCCGGAGGATATGCAGTACTTACAGAGAAACTCTTACAGCAAGTGCTTAGAGATGTTTTAAATTATTGGGTCAACGGTTTGAAGAGCAATTACAGGCAGACCTCATTTTATTGCACAAATAGAGGGTTTGCAGCGACCCTGCCTATCACTGTCTGTAAGTCTGTAGACAGTCTATAACTCTATCAGTGTCGTTTTTCCAACTGCATTTACTCACTTGGGGTCTGTGTCACATTTTGATAAGTCTCGAAATATTCCAACCTTCTTCATTATTATATTTGTGATGGTGTCTGTGATCAGTGATCTTTGGTGTTACTGCTATGACTTGCTGAAGGCTCAGAGGATGGTGAGCATTTTTTAGCAATATTTTAAAATTAAGGCCTGTACATTTTTTTTTTTAGACGTAATGCTATTGCACACTTAATAGACTACAGTATAGTGTAAACATCACGTTTATATGCACTGGGAAACCCAGAAAAACACTTGTAACTCGCTTTATTGTGATATTTGCCTTATTGCGGTGGTCAGGGACCCAAATCCACGATATCTTCAAGATCTACCCATACTTGTTTTGAATGTTAAAACTTTCAAATGATAATCAAAACATGCTATTCTAAGTAATTTAGATGTCCTAAGTCACTTCATCTTTATACCACCCTCCTAGAGTAGATGCTTTCATGTTACCAAAGGGAGCAGTGAAACCCAGAAGGTTCAAAGACTTCCTCAAAGTCGCAGTAAGGAAATAAAATAACCAGGGTTTGAAACCAGGTAGTTTTGCTCTATTCTTCATCAGTACAGAAAAAAATATGTCCCCTGTAGACATTCTGAAAAATCTAAAAGAAGAAAAAAAAATCACTATCATCTTTCTAGGCCTCGAGAAAACTGATAGCCTTGAATTTTAAAATGCTTTTAAGGTACACCTACGGTCACACACCCACCCCACCGATCATCCACACTGGTACACACCCTCTGATCACCTTCAGTGTGCTTATCGAATTTTGTAGAATGTCAGTTGATTTAAAAACACAATTTATCAATTTCACCTACTGTTTTAGTTACGATTTGGAGGTTCATTTGGGGTCCTTAAACATTTGGAATCTCATTTTTGCTGAAATAACATTTTAAAACGCCAGCGGTGCCTGCCTCTCACCTCAATGGGTAAATATAGAACGGGAAACTCAACATAGGAAGGTTAGAAAATCTAAGGAGATAGAGTTACATGGGGAAACATTGTAAGTAACTTATAGGAGAGGAAGGCGTGCCGGCTGCGACATGTTGGCCAAATGCCTTATAAAACCTGCTTTGGAAAGATGTGAAAACAGGGAGAAACCTGTTCACAGGCCAAGGTGTTCGTGGGCTGCCACCTGCCCATGTGGCCTCAGCACGTGCTTTGTGAAGTGTCCGTTATAATAACCTCATGAGTCCCAATGCACTGACCCATCCACATGGGATTGCAGGAGGAACGCATTTCCCCAGACTTACACAGTGTCAGAAACCTCCGTTATGTGATGTGGCTACGCTCTCCAATCCCACAGTTCTGTTGCAAATCTCCTGTGGTCCTCACATCTTTGGAAGAGCATGCAGACCCCAAGTGAGAGCAGACCCCAGGTTCTGTAAAAATCAAACAAACAAACACACAAAAACCCTACTTTTGTTTAATGTTGTCCTTTAGGAAGGATGATGCCACCTTTAATATCTCTCCTCTATTTAAATGCAGTGTTTTTCCTACCGTACATCTGCAACTCATGTTTCTAATAGAAGAAGAATGTAACAGGACCTATGGTCACCTTTGACAACCTTGAGCCCCATTTTTTTTTTAATTAATTAATTTATTTTTGCTGTGTTGGTTCTTCGTTTCTGTGCAAGGGCTTTCTCCAGTTGTGGCAAGTGGGGGCCACTCTTCATCGCGGTGCGCGGGACTCTCACTATCGCGACCTCTCTTGTTGCAGAGTACAGGCTCCAGACGCGCAGGCTCAGTAGCTGTGGCTCACGGGCCCAGTTGCTCCGCGGCATGTGGGATCTTCCCAGACCAGGGCTCGAACCCGTGTCCCCTGCATTAGCAGGCAGATTCTCAACCACTGCGCCACCAGGGAAGCCCCCCATTTTTATTATAGACCTAAATGCTACCCATCAAATAACAAGATATCACCCTGTTTTTCCAAATTGCTTTTCGATCACATTTAAATGTATTCTACATACCGGAAGAAATAAGGCACACGCTGACGTTTTAGGATGTGTCTCTTTGTCAGTTTGGGGGCTTCTATAAGATACTATGTAATGTGGAGAGCGAAAGTTCTGTATTTTGAATTAATTCTCAGGGTGACCAGGGAAAATAACAATTTATATCATGTCTGCAAAGATTATATGCAAAAGTATGTGAGCATTGGCTGATCTGCGGGTGCTTGCAAAACACATGAAAATCCCCTTTATAAAAAAATGTGGCAGATGACAGTTATTGTTCAAAATAGTCCCTGGAAATATTATTCCAGTATTAGGCTCATGAGAGAAATGGACAATTTTGACTCCTCTGATGTTGAAGAAATGGTGTGCAACTTCAAAATTATGCTATCTTTAATGGGTGTTTAAGTGTCCACAATCGGAGGAAATGTCACCTTCAGCTGTGGGGCATGAAAATCAAATGTTGCATATACCTTTCTCCTCATAGGAGCTTTGAGCTCCTAGATTTACAGCAAAAACAATTTAGTAGAAGGAGTGTCCACTTGGGGGCCAAGATTCCTAAAATGGGTGGATTCTTGTCTATACCAAAAAGTCATGGGGTACCTTATATATCTGTTTAGCATCTTTAGTGGCATATAATTGCTTTACAATGGTGTGTTAGCTTCTGCTGTATAACAAAGTGAATCAGCTATACGTATACATATATCCCCATATCCCCTCCCTCTTGCGTCTCCCTCCCACCCTCCCTATCCCACCCCTCTAGGTGGTCACAAAGCACCGAGCTGATCTCCCTGTGCTATGCGGCTGCTTCCCACTAGCTATCAATTTTACATTTGGGGTACCTTATATTTAATTCTTTCATTTACCATAACATGCTTTATTGCTCACTTACATTGAGAGAAATGTTGGAACCACATAATGCAATATTTCTATGAAGAAACACCAGAAATTGACTTTCATTATATAATATACCATATGATGAATATAAAGACCACAGTAATCCTGTAGCAAATAAACAGTGTATGCTTTGAGCCGTGCTACCTTTCTTCATCCTAGATGGCCGGACCCCTTACTGAATTCCCTACAGTCACATGCTATATCAACTGTCTTGAATTCAATATAATTTAGGACAGCAGTTCAATTTCATGCATGTTTTAAGTTACTTCTCTTATTTCCTTTAACAGGCAGATCATGCATTGTGTGTGTGGGGGGGCAGGGTGCTTGTTTTCTCAGCTTTAATGACTATAAAATGTTAATTTATTGTCCCCCATTTCCTCTGCCTTCATTGGTATAGCCTGTGAATTTCTCAGTAAGAAAAGCTCAACGTCTCCATTACAAAATAGAAATGATTAATAATAACAGCAAAGGTGATGACCAGATCGCGGAGAGCCTCTCACAGGAAGAACGTAAACAGAACACAGAGTGGGCATGTTTGAAATATAGGAAGGCAAAGAGATTCAGCCATGTTACATGAGGACCATTGCAAGATCAAGCCAATGCAAGATGTGGTAGAAAATTGATAAACCAGGGAGGAAAAGTTGGGGCAAAGCAGAGAGAGAAGATTCTGAAAAAAGAGCATTTCTGATTGAAAGGTCCTTTTCCAGCTGCAATTTGTGTATCTATTACAACCCTAATCGACGGGTCTCTTTTCCTTGTGATAATGTCACAAATCAAAGATACACCATCCTTATACAGACAAAAATTCTTTGTTTTTGATGTTCATAGATTTCCCAACTCCTCCCTTACCTATAGACTTTATCCGTGTTGCATGATGTTTAAGCACTTTATTAAGTATATCATGAGTTCTGATGATGGATATATAAGAGAGGAAATCAGAAGTAAGTGGGTAACAGTGGTCCTTTGTCTTTTCGATGAATGTGGCACTCTTTCTTTTGAATCTCTTAAGGAGATTTTTCTCACTGAATATTCTACTTCCACAAAACCCAAACCTACATTTCTAGTCCTTGTGCTTTCCAGCATTTTTTTCCGTCGTGCAATACATCCTATTTGGACAGTATCTTCCTTTTTACTTTCTTTTGTGCCGCCATAACAGAATCGCCTCAGAAGGGAGTTTTACAGGAGGCATACTTGTAAATTTGTCATGAACCCTATTCTGTGTTAGCCTGAAATTTTAATGATTGCTCCATCAGACCAAGAGTGCGCCAAAAGGACACGGAAGCAAGGTGGGTCCTGCCTGCAGTTTCCAATAGCAAGTCCAGCTTGGGGTGGCAAGGCTGCTTCTCCCAGCCAGGTGAATCAGATTGGAAAGGACCCTTAATTTATAGGAAAGGACATCTGTCAACAGCACTGTGAAAAGAAGTGTGTCCAAGAGACAATCGAATACCCTTTGAGACCTGAATAGAGCCCTCTTGGATTTTAATTTTCAAAAACCACGTATTTGTGGCTAGCCTATTGCAAAGAAGATATAGTACCAAGGGTCAGGTGTTGAAATAGTCTAAGTTTCTCCGTAGAATATATGCAGAATGTCTCTTTCCATGATGCCCCTTTTCATTCTAAAGCCAGCTGCTAGCCTGTCTCCTTTGCAGAGATGGTGGGGACAGTATGATCTCTAATGAACCAACAAGGGAAAAAAAAAAAGAGAAAAATGTAGTTCACTGCAGCCTCTTATTGACGCCTTAGTTAGCATCAAGCTATTGGTGGAAACTACTTTCCAGCCTAAGATGAGCAGAAAGGCTGCGCTCATCTTGGTGGGAATGGATGATGATGCCAACAGTGGTCTCATCTGTGTTTCTTAAGATATGTGTGCAGAAAAGTCAATGGCCAGGCACGTTCTTGCAGAATCGCAAATAAAGGCAGCAATTTGAGGACTTTTTTTCCTTTTTTTTTTGAAGTATACCTGTTTTACCATATTGTGCCAACTTCTGCTGCACAGCAAAATGACCCAGTTATACACATAGGGACATTCTTGCTTTATATTCTTTTCCATTATAGTTTATCACAGAATATGGAATATAGTTCCCTGTGCTCTACAGCAGGACCTTGTTGTTTATCCATTCTAAATGTAATAGTTTGCATCTACTAACCCCGAACTCCCAGTCCATCCCTCTCCCCACCCCCTCTCCCCTTTGGGGACCACAAGTCTGTTCTCTATGTGAGAACATATATATTTTTGTTATTTTCAGTGAATGATCACAGGAGATGCATTGATGAGTAAAATAAAAGCCATCTTCCTGTATAAGCAATCTGCATTCAACCTCCCAAGGGAAAGACGTGGAGCTTTCTGCTAACGAATCCTGTTATGTTAACCTGCAAGGCATGCGTCAAAATAAGAGGGAACCACCCAGGAGCCAGGGACCAAAATCAGGGTGGCTAGAGCTTTGTCCTTCACTGGCCAAGTGAAGGTCAAGTGACCTTAGACAGGTTACTTAATTTCTATGTGTTTATCTGCTACAAAGGGACAGGGTTTGCACCTCAGGGTCCAGTTAAAGATAAAACAAGATGGCAGATTTGAGAATTCGTTATAAATGCATACAAATCTCAAAGGGTCCTGGGTAATCTAATTCTCTTTCAAGTTTGTTCCCAGGCAATAGTTGGAGAAAGATGTCACTCTCTCCTGCTGACTTCTAGGAACTCTGCTTAACAACCTGGCATCATTCATGTTTTGTTTTCTCTTTATTCATCTGGCATCTTTACAGCTAAGACACAACTAGGTCCTGTGGGGATACATGAGAAAGAAAAGCACATGCTTTGTTTATCTCTTAGGAGACGGCACAGACACAGCATAAGGAAAAAGAGAATATTTTGAAAATAATACTCAACTGGTATTTACAGGAGGAGAGAAAATGAAGAGAAAGGTGCATTTAGTAGGTGGGGTGTGTCTCAGACATGATGCTTCTGATCTTAAAGGAAGCAGATGTGAATGGTAAAAAGAAAGCATTCAAATGTCCTCCCATGGTTATCACACATCTATACACACACACTACGTTAGGATGTCTAAATCCTAATAATCTCTTTGGTGTGTGAGGGGTGGTTAAAGAGAAGGGATGACATTGATTTTGGCAATTTTCCAAGATTTTTACGGGACAAAAAGTTATTGGAAAATTTTCCTCAAGTTTCTTGATCAGTAGGAAGTCTTAATATATATCCATGTGTAGTAGTAAGTATAATATATATGATACACTTATAATTTATATACACACCTTCACTTCTTTCATCAAGAGACTATTTTGTGAGACATTATAAAAGATATGTATATATGCATATATACATATGTGTATATATTCTAGTATTCTACTGGCTATTAAAAAAATATATATATATAATTTTATTATCTGTGATGGCTATATATATAATACAAAAATACTATATATCTAATACAAAAATACATATAATATATACTATGTGCATATATAATATATCCTATATATAAAGATGTAGTATATAATAAATATATGTATTACATACATATATGCAGTATATATATATACACACTCAACTGTTGGTGGGGAAAAAATGTCTATAGGGCATAGAAACGTTTTTTTCACTTTTATTGGGGTAGAGTTGATTCAACCTTTTCTTTTGAAGCACACCAATTATATACTTTTTCACATTTACTCTTAAAAACGCTCCGTCCAGTACTTGAACATAAATCTTTACTTTTCTTGGACTAGTTGATGAATGATCTTTAGATAACCACAATCTGTATTGTTCATTTCAGCGTCATTTAAACCGGCAGTCCTAAGACAAAAGAAGATGGTTGGGACGTGAGCTTGGTCCTTTCATGTGAGCATCGTGTGGGCACTAGAGGTCTTGATAATGTCGCTCTGTGCCTCTGTGAAAGACAGACAGCACCAGCTTAGACATAAGCCGACACCCAATGGGGCATAGCCCTCATAAGCATGTTATTGTCCCAGCAACAGGAAAGCCATTACTTGCAAATGTGAAAAGGTGATATTACAGAGGTCACTTTTCCTCAGTCCAGTTGGATTGATATCTGTGGTGTCTTTTGGAGGCCAACTTCTGCTTCCGGCTTTAGAAAATATTTTTACTAGATTTTAAGGAGGTACTCAAACACACACACACACACACACACTATATGATGTACGGCTAAGGATGTGTGTGTGTGTAAAATATATACGGTAGATGGTAAATATATACTATGTATGTTTGTATGTATGGAAATATATAAATATAAATAAATGTATATTATATATTTATAAATCTAAATTTTATATCTCTATATCGATCTCTCTATATCTATATCTTTCTATCAATATCTATCTAATCTATCATCTATCCATCTCTATCTTATCTATCTTTTTTTTTTTTTTTTTTTTTTGCGGTGCTTAGGCCTCTCACTGCTGTGGCCTCTCCCGTTGCGGAGCACAGGCTCCGGATGAGCAGGCTCAGCGGCCATGGCTCACGGGCCCAGCCGCTCCGCGGCATGTGGGATCCTCCCGGACCGGGGCACGAACCCATGTCCCCTACATCGGCAGGTGGACTCTCAACCACTGCGCCACCAGGGAAGCCCTATCTTATCTATCTTTATTCTCTAATAAAATCCTGTGTCAATCATCTGTTGATCTATCATCTACCTATCATCTTTATCTATCTCTATCTGTCAATCTATCTTTATCTATCTGTCTTTCTATCTATCTATCCATCCATATGTTTTACTAAGCCATTAAAAGTTCTTTCTGTGAAGCTGACCAGGGTCGTTTGCAGAGGTGTCACTCGAAGAACATTAGACAGGATTTTCTCATCCATCCCCTTCTCCTCTCCTTGTGACACGATATTTTGTGAGAGGTGAGAGAACTTGGTCTCAAACCACACTGATTCCCATTCCAGCTCCCACACTGACTAGCTGTTTAACCTTGGATACCTGATGTATATTCTCCATTTCTTCCTTCCTATGGTAAATCATGACCTATAAGTCATAGGAATATTATAAATATCTTTAGGTTTCCTTCTTTTTCCAGTGCATGTGTAGGAACAGTATCATCAGAAAAACTATACATTTTAACAGAGAAAAAAACACAAATGAAATGAAACGTGGTCCACGAAACCACAAGAGTGGCCCAGTAGGTGGCGCCATCTGCTCTGTGTCAGGACTGACAGCAAAATCTTGAGAAAAAGTCAGGGAAGGACGGTCAATGGTGTGACACAGGCAGTGCCCTGTTGACCTGAAATGCAACCCAGGGGACCAGGCAACCCACCAGTATTCCCAAAACCTCTGTTAAAGCCCTCATCACCATGCTTCCTATGTACCCTCATGACAGTCAAACTTATTTGAAAGAGGAAGATCCTCTGGTCTTGTAGACTCCCTTCCAGCTCAATGACCACTTTTTTCATTCAATCTCCCAGAGGAAACAGAAGCAAAATCCCAACCTAGACTCCACTATCAGTCAGCAGCGAACTAGATCTTTCGACAAGCGTCTATGAACATCTATTGAGTTAATATTCTTGGATTCATCCTACACCATCTGAAAATTAAAAAAAAAAAAAATCTCCAAAATATTACATTGGGAATTTGTGACATCTCAGTTGGAGAAATTTCCACTGCTTCAGATACAAATTGTAGAATTATTATTGTATTTGGTTCTTGTAAAATCGGATCTAGGAAAAGATGGTAATTATTTCAAAAGGATGGGCAGAGTAATACACACAAATATATCATTCTCAACTGTGGTTCTTGAAAGAAGTGAATTATGTGATGTCAATCCCTCATTTGGGACCTATGGGCTTTACATCATAGAGGTCATATTCTGTAAAAGGTCTAATGCCTAGTTTCTACAACGTTTCTCATTGGAAATTTCATTTGAAATTACATTTTATCACGAAGTTTATTGCATGGCACCACTAAAATAATTCTGTTCTGCATTAGAATATATTGACACTCAGCATCCCTTAGGAGATGTTCTTATTTTCATATTTCAGGTGAGAAGAACTTTCATATTTCAGGTGAGAAGAACTTACGTCCCAAAGTGCTAAATGATTTGAGTCCAAAAGCTGTTTCTTAAAATTGGTCTATTCCAGGGATCTTTACTGAGTGATTTTTATGTGTCTGATTTCCTGTGTGCTTCTGGGACACACTCAGTTTCAAGTAAAAGCAGAGCTTACAGTTTAGCTGAGAAGGTAAATAATATGAACCAGGAAATAGAGCTGAAGTTTCAAACTGTGTTTTGTTATTTTTTTTCTAACATCTTTATTGCAGTATAATTGCTTTACAATGGTGTGTTAGTTTCTGCTGTATAACAAAGTGAATCAGCTATACATATACATATATCCCCATATCTCCTCCCTCTTGCATCTCCCTCCCACCCTCCCTATCCCACCCCTCTAGGTGGACAGAAAGCACTGAGCTGATCTCCCTGTGCTATGCAGCTGCTTCCCACTAGCTATCTATTTTACATTTGGTAGTGTATCTATGTCCATGCCTCTCTCTCACTTCGTCCCAGCTTACCCTTCCCCCTCCCCGTGTCCTCAAGTCCATTCTCTACGTCTGCGTCTTTATTCCTGTCCTGCCCCTAGGTTCTTCAGAACATTTTTTTCTTTAGATTCCATATACATATGTTAGCATACGGTATTTGTTTTTCTCTTTCTGACCTACTTCACTCTGTATGACAGACTCTAGGTCCATCCACCTCACTACAAATGACTCAATTTCGTTTCTTTTTATGGCTGAGTACTATTCCATTGTATATATGTGCCACATCTTCTTTATCCATTCATCTGTCTCTGGACACTTAGGTTGCTTCCGTGTCCTGGCTATTGTAAATAGAGCTGCAATGAACATTTTGGACCATGACTCTTTTTGAATTATGGTTTTCTCAGGGTATATGCCCAGTAGTGGGATTGCTGGGTCATATGGTAGTTCTATTTTTAGTTTTTTAAGGAACCTCCATACTGCTCTCCATAGTGGCTGCACCAATTCACATTCCCACTAGCAGTGCAAGAGTGTTCCCTTTTCTCCACACCCTCTCCAGCATTTATTGTTTGTAGATTTTTTGATGACGGCCATTCTGACCGGTGTGAGGTGATACCTCACTGTAGTTTTGATGTGCATTTCTCTAATGATTAGTGACGTTGAGCATCCTTTCATGTGTTTGCTGGCCACCTGTATATCTTCTTTGGAGAAATGTCTATTTAGGTCTTCTGCCCATTTCTGGATTGGGTTTCGAACTGTGTTTTGAATTGTACAGGACCTGATGATGGAATAAAATAGGTGTGTGGGGTGCATCCTCGGACAGGAGCTGCCTGGGAAAGAGAGACAGTCTGATCAGAGCTGAATCCTGCAGGATGAGAAAGACCCCATCGTGCAAATGTTTAGGGATAGGAGGGAGGCAAGGTGTAGGTAGAAGGGGATAGATTGACAGTTCAGGACCTTTATGAGGACTGAAGGAAGATTTGGAGAGCTGGAATGCAGACGGAGTAGGTGGGTTAAAAGGTGAGGCTGTAAATGTGAGCAGGAGTGAAATCTATGACCTTGTGGTTCTGGGCAGATTCCTGGCAATTCACAGGGAAATGACACAGTGACATGAGGTTTACATCCACAGAACTCCGTGAAACTTGGCAGAGGGCAGAAGCGGAGTGGGGAGGGCATGGCGGGTTGTGAGATCCGTTTCAAGCCAAGGAGGGGAGGGGGCAAAGAGGTGGCTTACGTGAAATAATACAGAAGAGAAACGATGGCTTCTGTGTTTGCTGTGGGCATCGGAGCCCATGGGCTTGCCCTTGGATAGGCAAGGGCAGATATGGAAGAAGCCCAAAGTCTACTCGTTGGAAAAATAAAAAGCTGAGTATGAGTTCTTGTCATTAGGAAGGGAGGAAGGAACTCCAGGGAAGAAATTAAAATGCCTTTTCTGGACATGAAAAATACGAGAACCCATGAGATATTTGAGGGCCTACATCAAGGATTTGACACCAGAGCTCAGGGAAGAGGTGAAATCGGCAAATGTCAACAGTATATGGTATCTAATCTGGGAATGGATGCTTATGCCCAAGACAGAGGTGCCTAGAAGTCATTTCTTTTTTATTAAATTTTTTTAATTTAATTTTTATTTTATTTATATTGGAGTATAGTTGACGTACAATGTTGTATTAGTTGCAGGTGTACAGCAAAGTGATTCAGTTATACATATACATGTATCTATTCTTTTTCAGATTCTTTTCCCATATAGGTTATTATAGAGTATTGAGTAGAGTTCCCTGTGCTCTACAGTAGGTCCTTGTTGGTTATCTCTTTTATATATAGTAGTGTGTGTATGTTAATCCCAAACTCCTAATTTATCCCTCTCCCCTCCCCTTTTGTAACCGTAAGTTTGTTTTCTATGTCCGTGAGTCTGTTTCTGTTTTGTAAATAAGTTCATTTGTATCATTTTTTAGATGCACATGTAAGTGATATCTTATGGTATTTGTCTTTCTCTGTCTGACTTAGTTCACTCAGTATGACAGTCTCTAGGTCCATCCGTGTTGCTGCAAATGGCATTTTTTCATTCTTTTTATGGCTGAGTATATTCCATTGTATATATGTACCACATCTTCTTTATCCATTCATCTGTTGATAGGCATTTGGGTTGTATCCATGTCTTGGCTATTGTAAATAGTGCTGCTGTGAACATAGGGGTGCATGTATCTTTTCGGATTACAGTTTTGTCTGGATATACGCCCAGAAGTGGGATTGCTGGGTCATATGGTAACTCTATTTTTAGTTTTTGAGGAAACTCCATGCTGTTCTCCATAGTAGCTGCACCAACTTACATTCCCACCAACAGTGCAGGAGGGTTCCCTTTTCTCCACACCCTCTCCAGCATTTGTTGTTTGTAGACTTTTTGATGATGGCCATTCTGACCAGTATGAGGTGATACCTCACTGCAGTTTTGATTTGCATTTCTCTAATAGTCAGCGATGTTGAGCATCTTTTTATGTGCTTTTTGGCCATCTAGAAGTCATTTCTAAAGAAGCACAGTGTTCAGTTAGGAGGGGGAGGAGGAGGATTTAACGTTCCGAGGAAGTTGCCAAATTGCTTTCTGCAGCAGCTATACCCCATTTTACATTCCCACCAAAACTATTATTAGGGTTCTGATTTCTCTACATCCTTTCAACACGTCTTTTTTTTTTTTTTTTTTCGGTACGCGGGCCTCTCACTGTTGTGGCCTCTCCCGTTGTGGAGCACAGGCTCCAGACGAGCAGGCTCCGCGGCCATGGCTCATGGGCCCAGCCGCTCTGCGGCATGTGGGATCTTCTGGACCGGGGCATGAACCTGCGTCCCCTGCATCAGCAGGCGGACTCTCAACCACTGCGCCACCAGGGAAGCCCAACACATCATCTTTTTTAAAAAAAATAAATTTTAGCCACTGTGGTTTTGAAGTGATATCTCATTGCAATTTTGATTAGCATTTTCGTAATGATGTTGAGCATCTTGTTATATGTTTAGTAGCCATTTTTGTCTCTCCTTTAGAGAAAAATCTATTCGATTCCTTTATTTTCTTTAAAAATTGGGCTATTTGTCTTTTGATTGCTGAATGAATCTACCTTTAAATTTTAAAGTCTTTAACTACTTTAAAGGTACCTTTAACTACTTTAAAGGTAGTTTTGGTGGGAGAACAAACTGATAGGAGTGGATGGACTAAAGATAAAGCAATGGGCATGGTGATAAAATATGAACACCTGAAAGATGTTTGTA
Organism: Mesoplodon bidens; assembly: GCF_964165515.1. NCBI lineage: Eukaryota > Metazoa > Chordata > Mammalia > Artiodactyla > Ziphiidae > Mesoplodon > Mesoplodon bidens. Next base: position 139,358,858 of record NC_138163.1, read on the forward strand.
AAATATAGCTGGATAGCCATCCCCAATCCTGATTGCTACGTTCACTGGTAAATCAAATATGTTTGACTTTTTTTTGAAGTTGTACACTGGTCTGACTTTTGGATCATGGGTGGACTGGAAAACAGAGTTATTAATACATGCCATATTTTGATGTAGTTTTGGCTTGGAGAGAAACCAACAGTGCAAGCTGTGATTTTACCATAGAATAATGCATGCTCGCAAGAAAATAATGTATTGTACAATGCTTTTATTCTATTATCACGGCCATGGGCTGATTCCTTTAACTTAGTAACTCTTTAGAACAGTATGTTTTTTTAAATTTTTGAATTTAATTTATTTTTTTTATACAGCAGGTTCTTATTAGTCATCAATTTTATACACATCAGTGTATCCATGTCAATCCCAATTGCCCAGTTCATCCCACCACCATCCCCGCCCGCCCGCCACTTTCTGCCCTTGGTGTCCACACGTTTGTAGAACAGTATTTTTGATCTCATTGTTAGCTACTAGGGTGTAGCCCCAAAGAAACCATTTCCCCAACCCCCAGCACTGATGGACAAGACCCGTAAGTCTGACCTTACGTCATTAACAAATCATCCTTTTATGAGAAACTGCCTCTTATTAGCCCTCTGCTAAGTTGCAGAATTACCAGGAAAAAAATTCTCATATGAATTAATTTCTTCCATTATTTTCTAACTTCCTATCATCTTTCTATCACGTGTATCAACTTGACCCATTTAGCGATTTCACTCAACTAACTGTTCGCAATGTAAGCTGACTTTTGTTTCTGCTATACTAGGTTTACACTCTGCAATCTGCAACCCTGTGCTAGAGAAGTTAACTTATCGCTCAACATCTGTTTATATTAATGAGTCATGAGTGATGCCTCTTTCATTGTTTTTATTGGTGTAGAATTGGAAAGGAAAGAGTTATAGTTGTTTCTGCCATATGAAGATTCCTAGAACTTGGCCACCCTTCCGAATGCTAAGTGTTCAATGAAATCCAGCTTAACTAATTTGTGTTGAAATGTAAGACCAAGCTTCGTCATTCTGCCTTTTGCCATAGCTGAAAGAAACTGCTCTCTTCGACATCCTTAATATCTCTTCTTATCCTTATGCTAAATGCCAGCGATGACATCTGTGGTCTGCACAGATAGATGCCACTGAAATATAAATGAGAACAGAGTCTCCCTTGCTATTCAGTGCGCTAAACCGAGTTACGCCTGCTTGTCGTAATTCGGTTCTATATGATTTTCATGTAGTGAGTGCTTTGAGCTTGTTATTGCAATAATGAACAAGAGACTTACAGCATCAAAGGAAGGAAGGAAGATATCTAATGTTTTATTTAATGCTATCCCCGAACAGAGTACGTCTGATTAAAGGAACAAAATCACTATTTGCATAAGTTTGTTCCAGAATGTATTCAGAGCCTCTCAAATGAATGACGCCTCTTGTTGATTGAAAAGACCTAATTAACAATAATTTTATAAGATGAAGATTGTGCTTGATTGATTTGAACTCTAGAGAAGTTCTTTTCCAGCAATAGTAGCAGTTATGCCAGCCTAGCCCGCTCTAGCTGCTTCCTTGATGTGACCTATCTTCCAAACCCAGGGGTGGGGACCCAATCTTTTTTTCCAGCACCAAAACTATCTTGATTTCCCCCCCAACTTTGGAAAGGAGCTCCAGAACCAAAGATTCAAGGGAAGGACCCGAGTGACTACAGGAATTCAGCAAGGCTGCACTGGCATACAAGATACTTTGAATTCGGGGGTTTGTTTGTGTCAGTATTGTGGATAATGAACCAAGTAAGAGAGAAATGCAATAGAAAATGGTCGAGACTCAGATGTTGGAGCCAATGATGAGACATGTTTTTGATTCTTGGAACCCATTCCCCACTTCTGATTTACCACCTTGGGTAGTTACCTGATAGACTTTATTTTTCCATAACACCTGCCACTATCATCCTTCTACCTGAAACCCATGATTCTCCCTGTGCTTGTGCATCCTTGTGAGTTGTTATCTCTTGCTGTATCACAAATTACAACATATGTGTGACATAAGACAGCACAAGTATTATCCCACAGTTTCTGTGAGTTAGGAGTCCGGGGATGGCTTACTGGGTCATCTGTCTTAGGGTCCCTCACGAGACTGTCATCAGAGTGGTGGCCGTGACTGAGGTCTCCTCTGAAGGGTTGACTGGGGAAGGGTCCATTGTCAAGCTCAGTCAAGCTATGGGCAGAATTCAGTTGCTCATGAGCTGTTGGATGGAGGGTCTCAACTGGTGTGATAGACTACTCAGGCTACCTTAACAAAATACCATAGACTTGAGGAGCTTAAACAATAGACACTTATTTCTCACTGTTCTGTGTATCTTTGTTAGAAATCTCATGTGACTTTAATTGGAAATAGCGTCTTTGCAGATGGAATCAAGTGAAAATGAGGTCATACTGGATTAGGGTGGTCCCCAAATCCAACACCTGGTGTCTTATAAGAGGGGAAACATTGGGATACAGAGATTGCGTGAGGAAGGCTGTGTGCCCAAGAGGCAGAGTTTGGAGTCATTCAACTGCAAGCCCAGGGACACGAAGGATTGCAGCAACCACCAGAAGATAAGAAGGCAAAACAGAAAAAGACAAAGACAAAAAATGGCACAGATAACGTCTATCAATCAATCTATTAAAGAATATGGGGACTTCCCTGATGGTCCAGTGGGTAAGACTCCATGCTCCCAGTGCAGGGGGCCCAGGTTTGATCCCTGGTCAGAGAACTAGATCCCACATGCATGCTGCAACTAAGAGTCCGTATGCCACAACTAAGAGTACACATGCCACAACTAACAGTCCGCATGGTGCAAATAAGAAGTCCACATGACGCAGCTAAGAAGTCCACATGCCACAACTAAGCATCCACATGCCACAACTGAGTCCACATGCTGCAACGAAGGTCCTGCGTGCCACAACTAAGACCCAGTGCAGCCAAAAAATGAATAAAGAAACAAAGAATATGAATCCCTAACTCAGAAGTTATGACATTTGCTTAGGTTGCTTACATGTCCTGGCTATTGTATATAGAGCTGCAATGAACATTGTGGTACGTGACTCTTTTTGAATTATGGTTTTCTCAGGGTATATGCCCAGTAGTGGGATTGCTGGGTCGCATGGTAGTTCTAGTCTTAGTTTTTTAAGGAACCTCCATACTGTTCTCCATAGTGGCTGTACCAATTTATATTCCCTCCAACAGTGCAAGAGGGTTCCCTTTTCTCCACACCCTCTCCAGCATTTATTGTTTGTAGATTTTTTGATGATGGCCATTCTGACTGGTGTGAGGTGATACCTCATTGTAGTTTTGATTTGCATTTCTCTAATGATTAGTGATGTTGTCACGTGCTTCTGAGTTTGCTCCTCTCTGGTTGGTGGAATCAAGTCAGTCCGTGCTCAGGCGTGCCTAATCAATCACCTATTTAATGGATGAAACATGTTAGGCATCAGTCTCTTGACCCAGCCGGGTCATTTGCTCAACCCTTGGTGAGAAGGGGGAAAAGATTCCTAATTAAATATTGTAACTAGATAAAAAGCCAGTAGAATCCCAAAGGGTGGAGGGATGGTTCCAGAAAGAAAAAGAAAAAAACATTCTCTGGTATGTAAAATAACGTTAACTTTGTTATGCATCCTTGAAACTCATCACTGGAACGTCTTCAAATGGAATTCCAAGTAAGTCTTAACCCCTGATGATTTTGGGATGCAATTTAGTGAGAATTGAACGGTTTTCTTTTTGTTTTTTTAGAAATTAGGAAGAGTCAGCATAGACTATCTGGACGTTGATGAAAATATTAAAGCTTCCTTTGAAATACTTTACATTCGTTTCTAGTCAATAGGACTGGCGTTCCAACCCTTTTTATCAACAAAGCAATCCCTGTTCCACCTTCAGAACTTGTAAAAACAAAATGATGTTGGGATTGTAATTTTTTACATCTTTTTTAGTTGGGGGGTGTATGCAAACTAAGACCCATGGGCCAAATCCAATCTACCAACTGTTTTTATAAGTAAAGTTTTATCAGAACTCAGCTATACCCATCTGGTTACATATTATTTATGGCCACCTTCTCACAAAGATGGCAAAGTTGAGTAGTTTGCATGTAAATCCAAAAATATTTACTCTCTCGCCATTAAAAAAGAAAAAAAAAGATTGCCATTTGCTCTCCAGATAAAACGCAGTTCCAGTGTTTTACTTTGACCAGTGCTTGTCAAATGCTGTAGTCCAAAACGGTGGTGGTAATTTTTGGTCTAACAGAATTTTGCTCTGAGGGACAAAATCTTGAGAAATTAATAAATTAATTTATTGGACAAAGTGATGTTTTTTTGAGCCCAGAATTTCAGAATTTACATTGAGGAAAGGAAGATTTAAATTTTACCTAAACACAACACAATGTCTCAAAGACCCATTTCACATTCGTCTGATTAACACAGCATTTAACGGCCCTGGAAATAGTTCAGATTTATCACATTACATAAATTCCATCTGTTTTCTACTATTTGTCCAGATGTATAACCACAGCTGGGTCCAATCAAGTCAAGTACAACCATTAAGCTAGTCTCTAAAATATTGTAAAAATAGAGAAAAGAACAAGACATATCCTCGAAATCATTCCTCATGCCTTCGCCCTTAAAAAGTGATTTTTCTCTCAAACCCTCCCAAATCACTTACCAATAACCCCCTTAGCCAGTATTTATATTCTGTCAGTGCTCTTAGATCTTTTTGATCCAAAAACTACTCAAGTTTTGGCTATATGACCATGTTAGTTTACATTAGTTTAAGCCTTGAAATCAATTGTTTGGCTACATTTTATAAGTTTTCCCTTGACAGTAGTATTCAGATTTCGTTGTATGGGTTGTAAATGTACAGTGTATACACTTGGTGTCTTTTTAAATTATAGTAATCCCTAAAGTTAATCTTAATTTACTCACCAAATAGGGTTGTCTGCATTTTTAATTTCCTAACTGTAACATTACAACTTGACTTATTTGACTGGAAATTTACCCTAGCATAATTATTACCCTTTATTTATTTCTAGTTACGTTTGCTCTAAATTTTATGCTCTCATGGGTATTTTATAGTGAATGTTCGAATCTCTTAATTCTTTTTAACATTTTCCTTATATGTACAGCAATATTTCTTTTCGTAACACCTAGCCAAATGCCATATCTAAGTTATAGGTAGTGATATAAGCAGCTCAGAAGATTCATTTAAATAGTAAGTAACTGGGTCATTAAACTGAATTATAGTCAGAGATAAAGAAATTAGTGCAGGAACCCAGGGCTAGCAGTAGTGCAGCTGTCAGCATCTCTCAGCCCAAGGAGTTAAAGAAAGAGAGAAGTTATTCATTGGGTGGGTCAAGCTGTGATGTGACCTTCTGAAAAACCATGCTAAGGCCACTTGACTGATTCAGAATCAAGAACCCCATTGGAATTACCAACCTGTCTTCCAGCTTTCACAGGAGCCTAGTGATTTTATCCACACAGTTTAGCCTCAAGGGAGAGGGAAGACTAGGCAATGACTCTGAACAGGCAGGTGAAAGATATTTTTCATAATTCTGGTATTTCTTAACTATGAACCCAACCCTAAAGTGTCTCAAAAATTCATGATCCTATCCTTGGATCCAAGGATCATTATTCTTGGTGTGAGCCATTTTCAGAGGTCTCATTACTCTCTCTTGAAATGAGTTAGGGAGTGAAACCAGTGGAAAGTTTGAATAACTTGTATTGGGGGTTTTGGAGAAAAGTATGAGGAAATAGCCTCTCTTCTGCCACCAGACATTATTGTGTGTACTGTGTATGTGTTGTATTCTTCTATGATATGTGGTATGATGTGTAAGATTGGGACCGTCATCTTGAGAAAGGAAAGAAACTAGCTTGAAGATCAAGCTGACAGAATGGAAAGATGGAAGAAGTGTGAATCTTTGCAAATACTTTTGGGTCTCTGGATTTGTCACTCGGGAGCTCCCCTGATTTGGCATGTAATACTTTGTGAGATAATACATAGTTCTAATACTCAAAGCCAACTTGAACTGGCAATTTTTGTTTCAGCCAAAGGTACTGCAGTCTGTACAAGTTCCATTCATGGAGTTATGTATAATCTGAGTTGTAAGTTGAGACAAGTTCCTGGAGCCCAGATTGCTGGGAGTCTTGAGTGGAAGGAATTTTATAATGAGGACTAATTGAAGTTCTTAAACATTGGAGTGTCGCTTAGAAAGGAATACATATTGTGAGATGAACTAAAGGAAAGTGAGACAAAATGCAGAGAGATAAGTGAAATCATTTATGCAATAATTGAAAATTCAAGTATCAAGTACCTGATAGAGTATGCAAATCTGTGAAATGGCAAATAAGACAATGGGATAAATTCACTTGAATATAAGAAACCACAAGACAGAGTGAGTGGGGAAGAGCAAAGAAAGGAAGAAAAAGTTTAAAAATTGTCCACAATTAGGTCTTTCCTTAAAACAATTCAATTTCTTAATATATTTTTAAGAAAGCATCTAATTTATAATTCAGATATTGTTGCAACTCAAATTATCAATATTTCAAAAATAACCATTCAGCTTAGGGTCATTTTATTTCAAGGATTATTAATGCAGGTAAAATTCTCACAGTCAATAAATATGGATTTGATTAACAGAAACAGCTTTTCCAAAACCAAAATAAATTACAAAGAAATTAAGTATCCTCAATGTTCTTAAACTATAAAAGGAAGATATCAATGAAGTTATTGTTCATTTTTTTAAACTCATGGTGGAAAACAATATATGGCCAGACATTGTATTGAGCACCATGTATGTAAGTATGAAAAACACAGGGACGGCCTTCAAGCCATATACGATGTAAAGGTTAGGAGCCAACAAAGAGTTGACATACAAAATAGAAAGTACTGTAATTTAGGTGCACCTGGGTGTTAATGGACTACAAAGAAATGTCATCTAACCAAGCTTGGAGTGGGATGGTAGAGAAGATCAGGGCACAGCTAATGGAGTAAGAAACCTAAAGTGTGTTTTGAAGAATGACAGTGAATTCACAAGAAGGGAGCCCCTCGGTATGACATTCTTTTCAAGAATGAAGTTGTCTGCCTTGGGCTACTGGCATGCCTGAGACAGAAGTTAGTTGCTCCAGAAGGAAGCTAGGTAAGGCTACAGACATAAGTGTGGTCATATCAGAAGAAGCTTATTATTCCAGAATGAGATGCCTTATCCTTTTTTTTTTCCCCGCTTTTGGTTACAAATGAGACTTGGCTCCTCCAAAGTACATGTTGCATGTAGTTTTTTAAACATTTGGAATGCTTCAGGAGCATCTAAATAAGTACCATTTGCTCTAGCTAAATCAACCCATTAGTTTTGCCCTGGGGCTTGTGTGACCAAAGGATTCAGGGTTATCCCTGTTTTCAAACTGTAATTTTTTCTAGCCAGGAAATTTTGAAATGCAATTTTCATATTGTGGTTTCCTTCACCCCAGATTGAATTTAATCAGAGACTTCTTATGCTTTCATGATTAAAAAAAAAAAAACTCTGTGTGTGTATGTGTCCAATAAGTGATTCAACATTTGTGAGAGTTGATAAGCCCATCAGGGTCAATAAGAGCAAATTACTTGTACGTATGTTAATATCAAATTATTTATGCAAGTTTGCTTTGTGTAAAATAAACCATTAACATTTACATATTTAATTTCAGCTTCAAGTAATACAGTTCTTTAAATAGGATCTGTAATCCCAAATGTTCTCACTTGTTATTTTTGCAAAGACCAGATTGAAATTTAACCATCTTCATCCTAAGTCAGTGGACTGACAGAGTAAACCAGCTCTTAGAAATAAAATTAAATTAAACCGAAATTAAATTAAATTAAATTAAACTGAAAAATATTTTAATACCCCCTGCCAAGTATGATATTATAATATTAATGAAACTATTCTATGTTTTCCTAAAAAGACATCTATGAGTACATCTATGAGTTCTACTCTGTCCCGATGTAAAATCACATATGGATGCACTTTGTACATCTCCTTTGTGATTAGAAAGTAGGAAACCATAGTTGTGCAATTGCATGGATTCAAAAATTGGCAAACGTTTTTGTTTTCTTTAATTTTTCTACTTAGTTTTTGAACAGTCTGAACCTTGAAATGATTTTTCAGAAGATGAAAACTTTGCTTTTACAAAAATTTTTGCTGCCATTTGAAAACAGGAATCACTGGTCTTTAGTTTAAGAACTTCGTGGTTCCCTGAATTATAAGAAATTATTTTTTTTCTGACATTTCTGAAGGTATCGGCAAGGTTAGATAAGATATCATTATTTAAGCAGCAATTATGAGCATCCTTTGAGTCACAAACACCTAGGAGTATCTGATCAAAATGATTGACCTTGACCAGAAAAATGCGCATATGTACCTTTGCATATAACACAATTTCAGGGATTTTCAACTCATATATGGATCAGTGGTTAAGAATGCCTCCTTCAGAAAGTAAATTATCCTCAGAGGAACAAGCTGCCTTTCTTAATTTGAGAGAAAGAAGAACTTAAAGGGAGAACTACCAGCAAACATTCACAATGGAAATGATATCTTACCAGCATTTCTTGAATCCCTGTGCATTAAGGAAAATTATTTCCAGGCATAAGAATTTTTCATGGCCTTAGTGTTCATGAAGTTGTTATAAGAATAATGTACAATTCTGAATGCTCAAACAGAATTTTCTAAAGCTGGATGTTCCTTAGGTAGAAATCTTAGGTAGAATCTGATACCAGTGGATTCTTTTTTTGGTTCCTGGTGGGTACCAGAGTGATAGGCTGTCTTTTTGTTGTGCTGATGTTGGAGTTTAGACTGTCTACCAAGTTCTGTTTAAGAGCATTGAACCAATAGATAAAATGTCTATTGTAAGTAGTTTTAACCAGATTCCACTTTACTTTGGACCATTTTGGTATTGTGTCCACTTCCTTGAGTTGTTTCGTATTATAGCTTCTCACCATATTAAAATCAGATACAGTTAGAGAATTCCGTTTCACTTAGTTGGATTAGCATGATGGTTCCCAAGCAGTAATTAAATGTATCCCTCTTAGAGTTGACCAGCACGCCATACGGTCCATGATCTCCATGATTGTGATGCAGAGTTATCAAGAATACATGAAATGAGACTGGAAGGAAGCCTAAATGTCCATCAAAAACATTTTGTTCCATGAAAGAAGCCAGATACAAAAGAATACCTACTAGGTGATTCTACTCATACTAAGTTCAAGATCAGGTGAGACTAATCCATGATTATCTTGAGATATAAAAATTTTTGGAAGTGGCCAGGAAGAACCTTCCTGGGATGATGGAAATATTTTATATTTTATTCTGGTTGATGCTTCCATCGATACATCTATTTGTCCTAATCCATGAGGCTGCATACTTAAGATGTATGCATTCTATGGTGCATATATTGTATCTTATTGAAATTCCATTATTTTTTAAAGATAATAAGTTAGCATCTGCTAAAATGTATCTATGGAAGCAACAATTCCACAGGGTTTTAATAGGTGTTATGCAATGTATTTCAGGTATCAAATAATACCCAGGGGGATGAGTATGCCCGACAATACAATTTGGGAAACACTCATTTAAATGGCTCTGAGTATTTAAAGAAGATCTTAAATTATAACCCAGTTTTTAAGAAGTGTTTCCCTTAAAAAAAAAAGAAGAAGAAGTGTTTCCCTTCAAAATGGTTAGATTTTGGAAAACTGGCTTGGGTGGAAGAGTTCACTGATGAATGATTAAAAATGACACATTTCTGCAGAAAGATGGAGGAGAGATTTTAAATTTTACTGTTTGAACTGTAAAACTCATTCTTAAAGTAAATCTCAGTGAACAGAACTGATCAAACGGTGGTACAAAATGTCTTTATTTGCTTCATCCACTAACTTAACAGGACATATATAATAGACTGGTATAAAAAACTCTGGTGGTTTATTTTCTTAATGATGCTACAAAAATCTATTTTTGTCTCTTAAAATTCACTGAGAACCGCACACGCCCTGGCACACGAAGAGGTGATGTGCCGATTCTTCACATGGACACCAGTAACGACACACCTAGAAATGTATGACATAATGAAATGTCATATAGTGCATCATACATATCGAAATGCATGGCATGACTCAACTGCTAATCTAATTTGAATATCTTACCTATGTCCGCTGAAGAAAATGCACAACCTAAAAGTTGAGAATTATGTTTTATTAGGCAGGCATCCTGAGGACTTAAACCTGAGAGGAGCCAGGATATATAGGAATTTTTGCAACAAAAACTAGGTACTTGGAACACTAAAAGAGTACTGTTTTTTGAGGTGTTTTTTTTTGGTCTTGTTTTTTTAGTGCAAGCATTTTTATTTTTGCAACAAGCACGGTAATGGTACTTAGTTGAAAAGCAGTGAGTACAGACATATAGAGAATATATGCAAGAAAACTCACAACCAAAGAGAGGTGTCATATTCTCTTCCTTACATTCCTTTGACCATGGGCAAAATCAGCAGGCAGTTCACTTCTGCCTTTGTGTAAAGCTGATTGGGAGATGACAAACAGTGTAGAGCCTACTACCTTGAGAGTTTTGAAAGATTACTGTTATTTAAAGAAAACCCAGACATTTCAAGCTAATGAATTTAGCACTTTCTATGTATGGGAAGATGCAAGAATCTGGTCTGTTGAAATCATTCCTTTGATGTGCACCTTACCTATTGAGGGCCAGTGCCCTGCTTTTCTCCATCCTGAATCCCCTCAGGGTGCATAGCTGGGGGCAGCTGCAGTGGCTGAGGGCTTGATGGCTGCAACATCCTTTGTTTACTGATATGGCAGGTGACAGTTTTCTGTGCATACCTACAACATCGTGAGAGCCTGGAAAAATACTATCTTTCCATTTTGTAGACATCTTAAATAAGTGTAATTATTTGGGGGAGAAAAACGTGAAACTTTCAACTCCTTAGAAACTATTATATAACATTGTGGGTCTCCTGAGAGCATTATAAATTGGAGGATTCTGCGCTATGATGGGTGAAATCTGTAGTGGTTCATTTTTGAAGCCTACTCATTTCATGAAAATTCATGGAGGTGCATTTTTTTTTCCCCTTAAACTCTCAGTACCTGCTAAATCTGAAATCTTCAAGGCTTCCAAATGAGACCAGAATGCTTTGCGACACATTCTCAGCAAAGCCATGTGGGGTGAGGAGAGTGACAGACCCTTTTAACTTAATGATCTTTGTGTTGCCCCCTGCCTCTTGTCTCAGTAGATTTTTCTCTGACGTTTGTGACTAGGACTGCAGTTCCATTTTTGTCTGCCACAGGTACGTAGGTCTGTTATTTATACCAGCTACAGCCTGTGCTTGGAAAGAGGTCAGGGATCCATTCTCCCTGGAGTCCAAACACCCAGCTTACTCAGAAGTGATGAGTGATATCATACTTGTCATCACAAATCCAACAAAAACCATTTAAGTCCTGTGGCTTGTTTCAGCATCAAATTAGAATCAAATGAAATAGATGAGGCTGACATTGCTTGAATAAAAGTGCAATATAATCTGATAGAATTTGAATTCTGGAGCTAAACTCCTTCCTACCAATTCCCACTAATTCCATCCATCTTTTGGCTGTGGGTTGACCCATATAGACCAGAGTCATCTTTATTGTTTTTTTTAACTCCTAAAACACAGCAGATCATGCCAATAGGTAAAAGAGTGTGTTTTGTTTTTGTTTTCTGCGGTACGCGGGCCTCTCACTGTTGTGGCCTCTCCCGTTGCGGAGCACAGTCTCCGGACGCGCAGGCTCAGTGGCCATGGCTCACGGGCCCAGCCGCTCCGCGGCATGTGGGATCTTCCCAGACCGGAGCACGAACCCATGTCCCCTGCATCGGCAGGCGGACTCTCAACCACTGCGCCACCAGGGAAGCCCTGAGGTTTATCTTTGACTTTCCACCGTGTGACTATGCAGTAGCCAGTATAGTTTTCTATGTATTTATTCTGCTTGGTGATTGTCAAGCTTCTTGCCTTATTTGGTTGATGTATTTTACCAACTTTAGAATTTTTTTGCCCATTTTGCTTTCAAGTATTTATTCTGCCCCTCTTATGTCTCGTCTCTTTCTGAAATACCAATTATACATATGTTTTAGCCTTCGAGGTTGTCCATCAGATGTCAGATGCTCTATTTGGTTTGTTTTCCACTCTTTTATTTAAAGTTTTTGTTGACCAGTTTGGATACTTTTCTTGTCTATGTCAAAGGTACATATACTTTTTCTTTTGCTATTCCAGTCTCCTGTGGAGTGAATCCAGTGAATATGTCATCTTTCATACCATAGTTTTTAATTTCCAGTATTTCTTTTTGGTGCCTTTTTATAATTTCCATATCTTTACCAAAATACCTACTGTTTTTAAAAAATGAAATATAGTTGATTTACTATATGTATATATATCCATTTTCAGATTCTTTTTTCATTATAGGTTATTACAAGATATTGAATATAGTTCCCTGTGCTATACAGTAAATCCTTATTGTTTATCTTTATTTTTTTTGTTTTGCCCATGGCACACAGCTTGGAGAATCTTAGTTCCCTGACTAGGGATTGAACCTGGGCCCTCAGCAGTGAAAGCACCGTGTCCTAACCACTGGACCACAAGAGAATTCCCTTGTTTATCTATTTTATATATAGTGGTGTGTATCTGCTAATTCAAACTCCTAATTTATCCCTCCCCACTCTTCCCCTTTGGTAACTATAAGTTTGTGTTCTATGTCTGTGAGTCTATTTCTGTTTTACAAATAAGTTCATTTGTATCCTTTTTTCACAGTCCACATATAAGTGATATCACATAATACTTGTCTTTCTCTGTCTGACTTATTTCACTTAATATGGTAATCTCCAGGTCCATCCATGTTGCTGCAAATGTCATTATTTCGTTCTTTTTTATGGCTGAGTAGTACTCCATTATATATATATTATATATATATATATATAATATATATATATACACATACACACTCACACACATCTTCCTTATGCATTCATATGCCAGTGGACATTTAGGTTGCTTCCATGTCTTGGGTGTTGTAAATAGTGCTGCTGTGAACATAGGGGTGCGTGTATCTTTTCAAATTAGTGTTTTCATCTTTTCCAGGTATATGTCCAGGAGTGGGATTGCTGTATCATATGGTAACTCTATTTTTAGTTTTGTTTTTTTTTCACTTAATTAATTTATTTATGGCTGCATTTGGTCTTTGTTGCTGTGCGCAGGCTTTCTCTAGTTGCGGCGAGCGGGGGCTACTCTTTGTTGCAGTGTGCGGGCTTCTCGCTGTGGTGGCTTCTCTTGTTGCCGAGCATGGGCTCTAGATGTGCGGGTTCAGTAGTTGTGGCTTGTGGGCTGTAGAGCAGAGGCTCAGTAGTTGTGGCGCACGGGCTTCGTTGCTCCGTGGCGTGTGGGATCTTCCCAGACCAGTGCTCAAACCCGTGTCCCCTGCATTGGCAGGTGGTTTCTTAACCACTGCACCACCAGGGAAGCCTTATTTTTAGTTTTTTGAGGAAGCTCCATACTGTTCTCCACAGTGGCTGCACCGATTTACATTCCCACCAACAGTGTAGGAGGTTTCCCTTTTTTTCCACACCCTCTGCAGCATTTATCATTTGTAGATTTTTGGATGATGGCCACTCTGACTGGTGTGATGTGGTACCTCATTGTAGTTTTGATTTGCATTTCTCTTATGATTACTGATGTTGAGCATTCTTTCATGTGTTTGTTGGCAATCTGTATGTCTTCTTTGGAGAAATGTCTGTTTACGTCTTCTGCCCATTTTTGGATTGGGTTGTTTGGGTTTTTTGATATTGAGCTGTATGAACTGTTTGTATATTTTCAAAGTTAAACCCTTCTTGGTCTCATTGTTTGCAAATTTTTTCTCCCAAATGATAGGTTATCACTTCTTTTTATTTGCGGTTTCCTTTGCTGTGCAAAAGCTTTTAAATTTGATTAGGCCCTATTTGTTTTTTTTCCTGTTTGTCTATTTTCATTCTTTTGTTTGTCTTCTACATTAGTTCCATCTGTCTATCTACCTATCTATCTATCCATCCATCCATCCATCCATCTATCAATCATCTCCCCCCACCTCTCTTTCTCTCTCTTTCTATCTTAGCTATTTTAAATACCCTGTCTGATGACTTTAACATCTGGACCATCTGTGTGTCTGTTTTCATTGACTGTTTTCTCTTCTAAGCAGAAGTTACCCATTTTTATTTCTTTGGATGCCTCGTGATCTTTATTTTGCATATCAGTTATTTTGTATAAAAGAATAGTAGAGTGTGAAATACATAATCTTTTACTCCAGGGAAAAAACACACCTTTTATTTTTTTTGCTATCAAGCCCTTGGAGTATGGGGCCATGCCAATATGACCTCTAGTTTAGCTAAATTTATGCTTTTTGAAGCTTTGGTTGGATTTAATTTACTAATGGCTTCAAGCATTTTGAAAGCATGCTCCAGGCTTTCTTTTCAGCATCAATTACAGCTGGGCACCGGCATGATTTCATTCCATGGGTGCTCCCTCTTGTTTACTTCCCAGCATCAGCCAGCTTTTCGGTTTGCTAAGGATTTTCCCTTTGTTTTCTAGTCCTGCTCCTATATTTCTGTTTTTGAGAGACCTCTCTTTGTACTGAGGCTCTTCCTACAGCCTTTATAGGGCAGTTGCTTCACAGTGTGTGAAGACCAGGGATGCTTTGGAGAATTTCTGTTAGGTCTCATCCCATACTCCTGCCTTTAGAATGTGGCTACATAGTACCTGGGTGAGCCTGAAAAGCTCATAGAGGATATATAGCAACTCTCTTGCTCTGCCCTAGATAAGTATGTGTAGCAAAAACCTGCTGTTAAGAGTTAGCAGGGAGGGATTTCCCTGGTGGCGCAGTGGTTAAGAATCCAGCCGCCAAGGCAGGGGACACGGGTTCGAGCCCTGGTCTGGGAAGATCCCACATGCCATGCAGCAACGAAGCCTGTGCGCCACAACTACTGAGCCTTGCGCTCTAGAGCCCACGAGCCACAACTCCTGAGCCCACGTACCACAACTACTGAGACCTAGAGCCTGTGCTCTGCAACAAGAAGCCACCGCCGTGAGAACCCCGCACACCGCAATGATGAGTAGCCCCTGCTCGCCGCAACTAGAGAAAGCCCGCGTGCAGCAACGAAGATCCAACGCAGCCATAAATAAATAAATAAATAAATAAATAAATTAAGAACGTGAAAAAAAAGAGTTAGTGGGGAGACGTGGATAGACCTAGAGACTGTCATACAGAGCGAAGTAAGTCAGAAAGAGAAAAACAAATATCGTATAATATTGTTTATATGTGGAATCTAGAAAAATGGTACAGATGAACTTATTTGCAAAGCAGTAATAGAGTCACAGGTGGAGAGAGCAAACTTATGGTTACCAAGGGGGGAAGGGGGGGTGGGGTGAACTGGGAGATTGGTATTGACATATATACACTACTGTGTATAAAATAGATAACTAATGAGAACCTTCTGTATAGCACAGGGAACTCTACTCAGTGCTCTGTGGTGACCTAAATGGGAAAGAATTCTAAAACAGAAGGGATACATGTATATGTATAACTGATTCACTTTACTGTACAGCAGAAACTAACACAACATTGTAAAACAACTATACTCCCAAAAAGTTAATTAAAAAAAAGGAGTTAGTGGGAAATGCACAGTCCCTTTGGGGCACACTCACATACATGGTTATGTACTGATACATAAATTCATACCCGTGAATCTACCGTGAAGTCTTTTATATTTATGACATTAGGTAAGGTCCAACAAATGAATATTGAAGGTCCAATAATGGAAACCTTTCCATTCATTCATAGTATTATATGACTGAGCAATATAGAAGAAAGAGGCTCAAGTTTCCCACAATAGACCTTTCCATTTCCCAGACTATTTTGTCATCCCTGCTCATTCAAGTCTCTATAAAGTTATATTAATAGGTTTTATTCAAAATTCCTATCCTAGGAAAGCATTCAGTCCTTTGTAACCTCACATATTAAAATGTCCAAACAATTATATTTTTACAGTGATGGCAGGTGGCATATTTGACTTTATAAATTGAAGGATGCACGTGTAGAGTGAAGATAAAGGTATTAAGAATTTTCTGTTGAAGAAGAACCTCTTGGGAATTATAGTGTCTACAATCCTTTCTATTGAGGAGCAGGTGGAAACAATGCCCTCCTGGCTCAGACACTGTGAAAGTGAAAAAGACATTTTCCCAAGACCAGAGGTTGAACTGATGTCTCCTCCGTGCAGTCGCCCACTTTCTGACATTCCTAACTGAATTCCCGATACTTTATACTTTCATTTTAACACAGCCATTGCCTAATACTCTTCCTTGTTTGATGAAATTTGCCTAGCCAAAGATCCATCGGTGGTGTTTCTTAACCTGCTGCTGTTAAAACATCAATGATTATCATTTAGTTTGCCCTTTCTGTGAGTGATTCCTTCAGGGAGGGTTCATCTTACTGGTTCTTCCACTTCTAGGCTGGGCTGAGTTGCCTCATGGCTTTGGCCAGTACACATCAGACACTTGTCTTTCCTCCTGGAGGCATGCTCGCAGTTGCTTGAGGGATTCCTTGTCTATGATGGCCTGGATGGAACAACTTGTCTGGGGGTGACAAGGAACAGCAAAGATTCAGGAGACAGAAGGGGAAATAGACTCCACCTCCTTCTAGAAGGAATATGTATTGAAAGGACATGGATACAGAAAAGGATGAAAAAGCATGACCGAGATTATAATCAATCTACCAGGCTGGGTACCCCCTTAGGCCAGCTGATATTCTTGACCAACTCATACCTTTCACTTCTCTACTGCCTACCTCATTTCCATCCTCTGGTTCATCCCAGATTTCCCTGTTTATTCTAACCTCTCCCTGGTGTGAAACGTATATCCCTACTAGTCCCCAGATATGATTTTGTGGTTTGCAAGCTTCCATTCAAAGGGCAGTCTTATCAGTGATGTTGTCCTTGTAGCTAATACATGATTTAGAGTGAAATCATTCAGGTGGATAATTTAAATCTGTTGAAGAGCTGACACTTGGTCCTCAAAAATGACCCGTAGCTCTCACACATGAGCTGGTCTGCTTTATGCCGTAACTACTCTTTCAGTTGTTAGCAAGTAGTAAGTTAACAGTGAAGTATGATTTTCAGTGGACTCTGAGTAGTACCCATGTAATAGAGAAATCAAGCTGGACTTTGGTGCCAATTTTGGTCTTATTCATAGACTAGTAGCTGAAGCACTGTATACCCAGGTTGATGTTCAACTGAACATTATACATCACTAACTTCTTGCTAGTCCTGGGATAGGTGCCTTCTTTCTGTCTGAGGAGAATATCTCTTAAAGTTGTGACATAGATATCCAAACACCCTTGGAAGGCAGGTTGGTAAATCATTCTTTTGCAGATTTTTCAAGGACCGTTTTCATATCCTCTTGAAAAAGAGAAGCTCATGCCATTCAAAAATGCATGGTTTGGATGATTTAAATGGTGAATGAGTTAAATGAGATATTCCTTTGATGCGTTTGGAGAAATCCTATTTTTCTTTCTCACGTTGACAGATCTTGCCTTCCGAAGTAGATTAAAGGACTGAGTCGCTGACTGGAAGACTTTGCCTAATTAAAGATGGACTTACATGGAGGGTGGATCCAGGGAGAGTTTAGCCTCTGTCTTAAGGGCAGTTTTTTGGAAAAGGGGATTAAGTCCAGGGAAAATTGAGGAGGGGATGCTATAGTCTAATACTTGCTTTCTCAGATAATGTTTCAGACTACCTAGTGATGTTTTCTTTAAGAACTTAAAAGCAACAGCTGGCAAGTAATAGTAGAAAAATGGAACATTAGTATGACAGCCATTGCTGGCCCCACTTCTGAAATCATGAAAAGTATTCCCATTAGATAAGCTACTTACATCAATTTACTGCCTGTGACACAGAGAATGCATAAGGCTTTTCTCTTTTCTAAGACCTGATTTTTATAAAGGCCAAAGCTAAAATGGTTGACACACACTGGAGCATTAAGAAGACTTGAGATACATTACACATGCATTAATTTCGCTCGTAAGATTTCCTGGAAACACAATTGTAGATCCTGGTCACTGATGTGCTCTCTTGCCTTGAAGTGGCCACTTACTAGGGCAAAAGTGCAGGTTGATATTCTATACAAGGTACTCAGAGTAAAGGCCACTCCTTGAAAATATGTGTAAATTACTTCCAAACACATTTATGGCCACTCTATTTGTCACCTTTGCTATCAGTTTTTCAACCTGACCTCACTTCTGAATTCTGAAAAGGATGGTCGACATGAGCTAGTCTGAGCCAGCCTGTAACTAGGGTCAAGTCTGTAGTTTGTTTCCGGTATGTCCTTTCTGTATTTCTCCTGGAGCCCAGGAGAGTGGTGGTAGTGGCATACCACTGGAACTCAAGGATAATTCTACCAGTGCTGGCCTTTTTGTCATCCTTACGTGACAAGGTTGTGGATATACAGTTCATGGCAAGGAAGTGGAAAAAATGGGACAGATCATGGAATCTTCCATAAGCACTTTCTCATGTAACTTGGATGATAAAATATTCACGGATCAACGAGAGTCAAACATACACTTACGTTCTGAGAGGTGGATGGATAAGGGGACATCACGGAGGATTAGGATGAAGTCACTGAGTGAACTGTTCTGAGTCAAGCATGAGACAGAGAAAAGTCCAAGGCAGGGGCATTGACCCAACACTTCCATGGATCTAACCATGGACACGTGAATTGATGTAAAGGGAAAGGGGGATTTCTACAAGAGAAGGATGTACATTTACACAAAATATGGAAGCTTAGAGGTAGAATGGCGTTTCAGAAGGAGCCTAGGATTCAAAGTTGGAAGATGAACGTTGGGATACTAGGTCTGCCTTCATCAAATAATTCCAGTGGGACTCAGTGTTTTTCATATCAAATGTCCATGAGAATAGTAAATCTGGGTGAGATGACACTCTAGGGTTTATGTACCCTAAAGCAGGATTCACAATTTGATGGAGGAACTGGCAAATTATACTTATGATACTGAGACCCCTAGAGCTTCATGAGTTTGCTGAAGTCACTCTGGAAGGTAATGGAATATCCAAAATATGGAACTGATGCTTCCTGATGCCTTTAAAGAAGGCAAACGATCATACCTGGAAATCCTGGTAATTCTAGAAAATACCATGTGTTCTGCTTGCCAGGACTTTTCTTTATACAACTTTTAAGACAGAGTGTGGGGACTTCCCTGGTGACGCAGTGGTTAAGGATCTTGCCAATGCAGGGGACGCGGGTTCGAGCTCTGGTCCAGGAAGATCCCACATGCCGTGGAGCAGCTAAGCCTGTGCACCACAACTGCTGAAGCCCACGCGCCTAGAGCCTGTGCTGTGCAACTTGAGAAGCCACCACAGTGAGAAGCCCGCACACCGCAACGAAGAGTAGCCCCCGCTCGCTGCAACTAGAGAAAGCGCGCGCCCAGCAACGAAGACCCAACGCAGCCATAAATAAATAAATAAATTTATTTTAAAAAATAAAGTGTGAGTATTTTGTCATTAATCTCCCACTGTATTGATTTGGATGTAATTCTGTGACAAACATATCCTGCTACTATAGTCTGGTGCAATTTACCATTTCTTTTGTTTTTCTAGCTTCACAGAGGTATAATTGACAAATAAAAATTCTGTGTGTTTAATGTGTACAACATGATGGTCTGAGATACGTATCCATTTGAAATGATTACCACAATCAAGCTAATTAATGTATCCATCACCTCACTTAGTTACGATGTTTTCATGTGTGGTAAAACCCTTGAGATCTACTCTTTTGGTAAATTTCAAGTACACAGTGAAGTATTATTAATTATAGCCACCATGCTGTACATGAGATTGCTAGAACATGTTTCCCTTGCATAACTGGAACTTTTTATCCCTTGACCAATATCTTCCCATTTCTACCAGCCCCCAGCCCCTGGAAACCACCATTATACTCTCTGCTTCTCTCTGTGGCTCCATTTATTTTAGATTCCACATGTAAGTGAGATCATGCAGCATTTGTTTTTCTGTATCTGGCTTATTTCACTTAGCATAATGTTCTCATGGTCCCTCAATGTTGTCACAAATGTCAGGATTTACTTATTTTTAAAGACCCAGTAATATTCCATTGTGTGTGTCTATCTATCTATTATCTATCTATCATCTATATCTATCTATGTTTCTAAGTGTCTATCTGTCTTATCTATATATCTACTATCTATCTTATCCATCTTTGTATCTACCTATCAATCAACCTATCTACTCATCTTTGCTGTATCCATCCATCCATCCACAGACACTTTGGTTGTTTCCACATCTTGGCTATTGTGAATAGGGCTGTGATGAACTTGGTAATGCAGGTACCCCTTTGAGATCCTGATTTCATCACCACTCCTTCTTCAACCCTTGGTATTAAACTGTCAATCTTGCTAGATCAGACGATACACCACTTGCATATAGATCTGGGATATTAATGCTTTCCTGTAATGGATAGTTGCCTCTGATATCTTTCCTTAAATGTTTGTCCAAACCTTTTAGAAACACTGCGATTGCTAGATTGCTTTGGAGTTCAGCTGCATATTACACCAAGGTAAATGAAGTTGCTTGCAGTGGACTAAAGAATGTGGTAGAACCAATTGTTTTCTGCATTTTTGTAAGAAGCATTTTCAACTTCATCCACTCCTTCCACTTAAAATGACCTTGAGCATCATTGCCTACTTTTGTGACAGCCGACGTGCATTTTCCAGGTGAGACATTTAGAAATGACTAACCTTGCAGGTGGATGACAGGACATGTTATAAATGAAGACAGAAAAGTGCCACCTTTCACATTTTTAAAAATTTCACACATGTCTCCTACAAACCTGAGAGTTAATTAGACTTTCATTTTGTCAGCAGTTTTCTTTTTCCAGGAGAGAAGCAAATTTAAAACTAAAGACAATATTCTTTTGGCAACTTCCAGAAGGATAGGAGATTTCAAAGTCTTGCATCTTTTCAAGACCCCTCTATATATGAGTGTGTTCATGATGTATGAATTGCAGCTGGAAAAATTAGCATTAATGGATAGATTTCAAAATTCAACTGAAGATATTCTAAAGGTTGCATTTCTTTGTGTTCTTACTAAATTGGAGGACGGCAAGGCCATATGGAAAAAGGATATATTGTATATAATATACAGGTATTTCCAGATAACACATCCTATTATCAAAAACAAATCTGCATAATGGAAAAAAGATAAAGTGAGGCAAAGGACTGTTATATTGCAGAAAAAGTAATTAGAGTCAAATCAGGTAATTATTGTCATCAGATATAAATCTTCCAATGTGAAAGGAATCTTAGAAACTGTTTTATCCAACCGACTTAATGTACAGATGAGAACACTGAAGACAAAGGTTGTGTTGTATTTTTATTCTCAATAATAAAAATAATTACTGTTCAGTAATTTTTTTATTTTCTAACTGTATTTCTCAAAAAGTTATGCCCATATTTAGCAGGGAGGAGAAAATTCCATTTACTTAAGTGTGTGGGTGCTGGAAAAGCAGGATCTCTCTTGCAGGATATTTAGGCGATTTTAATATTCTAATGTATATTGCAAATCTATAAATCTTATTTGACCCCAGAACCTACCCTCACCTTCTTCCCCCAGAGAATCTCATTAAATGAGTGTTCTGAGTCATAATGTACCTTAGAAAGCATGGATGTACATTATAGCCTTACTCCATCACGACATTCCCTAGAGAGTGACAGCTTCCAGTGAACCCATATTATTTCTACCTCTCCAGACTATGTCCCCAAATGGTCCAAGATGATGAATCCACAGGACATCCTTCAGACTACACCTCTTTTCTGTCTCAGATGGACAGATCTGTTCATGATCCTTAAGAAGATAGAGTATTCCTAAGCTCACTGAGAGGTCTTCGAATGGATGGATTCAATAGGAAAAGGAATATATATATACTACTTGAGAATAAAAAATGGATTATACTTACATATTTATACTTTCTGAAGGAAACACATCATGATGTCATGATGAAATTATATATATATATATATATATATATATATATATATATATATATATATACACACACAGACATGTACAAATATAAATATACACATAGGGACTTCCCTGGTGGTGCAGTGGTTAAGAATCCACCTGTGAGTGCAGGGGATACAGGTCAAGCCCTGGTCTGGGAAGATCCCACATGCCGTGGAGCAACTAAGCCCGTGTGCCACAGCTACTGAGCCTGCACGCCACATCTACTGAAGCCCGCATGCCTGGAGCCTGTGCTCCGCAACAAGAGAAGCCACTGCAATGAGAAGCCCACACACCACAAGGAAGAGTAGCCCCCACTCACTGCAACTAGAGAAAGTCCGCACGCAGCAACGAAGACCAACATAGTGAAAAATTAATTAATTAATTAAAGAAATAATAAATAAACGTACACATATATTTGTATATATTTGTACATGTATACATATACATATATATAATTGCTCTAAATATAGGTAGATATCACTGCTACATAGACATCATATCTACATAGATATCCCATTGCTATTTCTATATATATTACGTATAATGTTTATTTATAAATATAAATATGTGTTTGCTTATATGTATCTGAATTGTCCACTCACCTTCTACTCACCTGGTCTATAGAGCTTGTGTCTGAGGTATAGTTACTCAGGTGCATCCAAAAAAAGACAAGGTTTATACCATTGACTCTCTAAATCTCATTTTTTTTTCTGAAATATTTTCTTGGACCCAGCTTCATCAATCTCATTAATTATAATCCTTTTCCACTTTGATTACTAGGTGTGCTTACAGTACCATTACCTGTGAAGCAGTAACCACACCTGTAACTGGCATCTCAAAGGGAAAGAAGAAAAAAAAGGACAAAATAAACAGAGAACACAAATTCTTGAGGTGAGACAGCTATCACACACATATCTGATGACCTCGAAGAACAAGGAAAACAGCAAAATTTCATACAGTAAATACAATTTCCTGACATATGATTTTTTCATCAGGAAATCATATTTGAAGTGTTAACAAACACTTAAGTATTAAAAGTCAAAACTTAGTAAATCAAAGTAAAAATTAAAATCAAAGTAAAAATTAAAACAAGTACATATTGAAAAGACACAACATTTATTAAGAAATATTGGTACAGCTCTATCATCACGGGGATGGATCTTAGTAACATTCTCAAATGTTAAATATAAAAAACATGATCTATCGTCCTCTTCCATAATATTTTTCATCAGAAATATATGGTAGTAGGAAAATGTAATTGCATTTCCTTCCTGCTCACCATGTGTTAAAAGCACTAATAAAAAAAAAAAAAAAAAAAGAACAACCCAGAATGTTAAAAACAGATTTGGGTTAAAAGGGGTAAAGGTGGTAACACAAGATAATTATCAGGAAACTCTCAGTAAATGCCATTTCTCTGCAGTGCCCATTGCCAATTTGGAAGGATCCCTAATCCACTGAATTTTTGTCAAAACCCAAATTGCCTGGAAAGTTTACAGAACTGTTACCAGGGATTAGATTTCCTTGAGAAGTTAATATAGTAGATCTTGCCTCTATAGTAGATCTTACCTCTATTCTTCTGTTTAATTTGAATTATGATTCCCGTTCTTGGAAAGGAAGTTAAGGATTATTCCATAATCCTAGCTACCAAATTCCATCCAAAAAAGGCATTTCAATGACATCTTAAAATAAATTGATTTTCTGTTTCAATTAGATGTGATTATGGGACTTTGGTTTTGTGAAGGAAACATCCACAGATTATTGAAATTGGATGCTTATTTATTTTCTCAGAAACCATCACTGAATCTATTAAAGGTGGGCAAAATCACTCAAAGACCTTTTAAAGATCTATTTTTAATTCTGTACTTCTTTTGGATTCTTTTTTCCTGCTGTCTAAACAGATATATATGTATTTATTTCCCCTTGTTTAATTTCCATTTCACATTGGTTTTCTTATTAATTCTGTTTCTGAATTTAATTAACATTTTACATTTCTTAATTTCTTTCCTGGATTTGGGTAATTTTGTCTTATTAGCGCTTCAAAATCAGATGGAGAACTCCAAGCAGAGGCCTTAATTGCATGAGTAGTTAATTTCCTGTTACAGACAAACTCATACATCGTAAGTGGTCTTTAACCTTTTAGACGTTCACAGGAAAATTAGACTGTGAATGCCTTACATCCATTTTTACATATTAATTTTCTCCAAACATCCATGAAATAATAAAAGAAAATAATATATATTACTGTCATTCAAATTAATGAAAATCTGGTGTGTTTGCTAATACATCACAATTTTTTAAGCATCTATTTCCCTAAGACTTGTAGATGAGAGCTATCTATCCCAGTTCAGGTTTGGTGAGCTTTGCCCTTTCTGGAAGAATTATCAACATAATTTTTTCATTAAAAAAAAAGGGGGGGCCTCCCTGGTGGCGCAGTGGTTGAGAGTCCGCCTGCCGATGCAGGGGATACGGGTTCGTGCCCCGGTCTGGGAGGATCCCATATGCCGCGGAGCGGCTGGGCCCGTGAGCCATGGCCTCTGGGCCTGCGCGTCCGGAGCCTGTGCTCCGCAACGGGAGAGGCCACAACAGTGAGAGGCCCGCATACCGCAAAAAGAAAAAAAAAAAAAAAAAAAAAAAAAAAAAAAAGGGGGATGATATATTTAGTTTAGGAATTTCCTTTAGGAATATTGGAGAGAGTGTGAAGGTTTTTAATGAGAATACTCACCACCAGCCCCACCACCTTTTATAGCTTATAAAAAGGATACTTCAACTTTCTAAATAAATAACAATAGATTGCTGGATAAATTATTTGTAATATATCCATATATATATATTCCATCGATTACTATGGTTGGACAGAAAAATATTTCATAGCAAAGGGGAAATTGTTTATAGTATCAATTGAAAAAATGCTTATTTCAAAAAATGTGTACAGCATGTAAATATTATGGTAAAACATCATATAGTATGTATTTCTACTTGCAGAGAATGATTGGCAGTATATAAAACAAAATGTTAAGAATAGATATCTCTTTAAAAAAAAGAATAGTTATCTTTAGGTAGGCAGGTTCTTTTTTTTTCCTTTGGGCTTTTTGGTGCAATATGGATTTTTTGACAATGTCTATGTTTCTATAACAAAAGAATGAAATTGCATTAAAAATATGTTTTTGGAAATGTATATTGCCACTATTTTGAACAGCTTGGAGTACAGTTACAGGATCGTGGGTCTAGAAACATAAGGTTGCATATTGTAATTTAACATACAATGACAATAATATTCACTTTTTCTTTAGTATTTTCACAGTCAACTTTGCCTTCCTGGTCACGGATACCTGGAGGGTGATGAAGGGGAAAAGATGATGCACAGTTGAAAACCTTCCAGATTAAAGGTAAGAAAGAAAAATCAGAGTCGTATCAGACTGGAGATACACCACAGAGAAGAGGTAACTATTAACTTGACTCTACTGCAAAGCCTATGAACCTGAAAAATCACTCCCCAAGCTCATGTTTTCTTTGCTTTCATTAATATTCCTTGGGACTTCTCATCTTATACACTATACATGTGGCTTTCAGAATATCCTTAAATTGTCCTGGAATGGTTGCCAGGGAGTGATTGGCAATGACATTTATTAAGGAAAATCTCAAAGACTTAGCAGAGCTTGATATGGAGAAGTTACTTTGGTCTGGTGGAAGAGGCGCTGTTCTACTCTTAAT
Source organism: Mesoplodon bidens (assembly GCF_964165515.1). Classification (NCBI taxonomy): domain Eukaryota; kingdom Metazoa; phylum Chordata; class Mammalia; order Artiodactyla; family Ziphiidae; genus Mesoplodon; species Mesoplodon bidens. Next base: position 139,384,709 of record NC_138163.1, read on the forward strand.
GCATCCCATCTTCAGAGCGGCATACTCATCCTTCTTTGCTGGAAATTTTGGCTGCTGGTGGTTCCCAGCTTCATCCCTTCTTGAGAACTACCCTAGACTGCAAGGCATTGCCTACCCTCAAGTCTGTACCTCTCCCCAAGGGGTGGACCTTGATCCATGATTGGTTGGTGTAGGGATAAAAGCAGGTAGCCACTTACTTCAACGTGGGAGAACTCTGATTGGCCATTCTAGCCCCACAGCTTCCCATCAGGTAGGCTGAACCTATGTTGCAACTACAGGGCAGGGTCTAGAATGTTGATGAGTTTCAAGACTAGCTTAAATTTACTAAGACTGCTTCATTAACGGTACTGAGTTCTTCCACCCGGATCAACAAAAGGCATGGTTGTCTCTCTTTGGGGGGACGTTACAAGACCTTGATGATCATTGCCGAGATCCATTTGTGCATAACGGGCTGAAAAATAAGGATACTTTCCTTACGCCCATCTTTCTTAACTTTTCACTTGGAATTGATCTATAAAGGAGAATTTCCTTCACCAATTGTGCAGTTACTAGAAAGCAAAACTGTCTAAGACTTCTAGGACGGTGTCAAAAGGATTCTAGAGCCAACTTGAATGGGTTCCCACTGGCTAAAGATGACACACTCTGACCATTAATAAGGATAGCAGGTTTTGGGTTTTTTGTTTTTTTTTTGCGGTACGCGGGCCTCTCACTGCTGTGGTCTCTCCCGTTGCGGAGCACAGGCTCCGGACACGCAGGCTCAGCGGCCATGGCTCACGGGCCCAGCTGCTCCGCGGCATGTGGGATCCTCCCAGACTGGGGCACGAACCCGTGTCCCCTGCATCGGCAGGCGGACTCTCAACCACTGCGCCACTGTAGCTATTACTCTGTGGCTGAGGTACCCAACTGGCAAAGATTTGAAAAGGCCCAGGATAGCAGTTTCAATGTATTAAAATACAAATTTTATTGCATGTATGAGTTCATGATAATGCTAAAAATAGCCACACTGATCATCTTTAGAAAATACTTGAGAATCCACTCATGACTTTGAAATAAAGGTAAAGAAATAAAGGTAAAGAAACAAGCATGTATCCTACTTTTCCTATAAAAACTCAAGCTCAGATTGATCAATGGAATTTTAATTTTAGAAAATTCAATTATTCAGGTTTTCATTGAATCCCTCTGAGATACTTCATGTGTAAACATAGATCTTCAGTTTCCTATATATAAATCTGTTAACCACATATATTATTCATGTTCGTGTAATGTGCTCACAGTGAAATAAGATGAGAAAAAAAAAACACCCTAAAAACCAGAGCAACCATGGTGCATTTTAACAGTGGTATGGAACCCACTGGGCTGTTTTTGTTTTCTTTTGTTTTGTTTTACCATGAAACTCCAATAGCTAGTCAAAGTTGTGTTTTGTGTGTCTGGAGGAAAGTAGTTTTCCTACTTTGTTGGCTGGTGGCACATAGTATATATCTTTGGGTATAACTTCAGAAGAAATAAAGATAGTTTTTTGGAGCATATTAACTTCTCATTATTACCTGTGGTGTGACTTATTTCCTCACGATTCCAGTGCCTCTAATAGGAAATAAAGTCCAACAAAATAAGGGTGAGATGAAAGAATCCAATGAATAATGACAACATTAGGTAAATATGAAATAAATTATAATCACCCTCTTAAAAATACAAATGGAATAATTCCAGATATCCTAATTTTAACTTCCAGCTTCATTTATTATGTCCTGTGTGAGTTCCTAAATTTACTCAGAAGCAAAATGAGCCATCATGGTGATTACAGCTCATGCCATATTTTAAAGAACCCTTACTTTAACACGAATGGACATTTTAAATCAGAGGGAAACGGATACAGTGGTGGAAGTTTGGGAATATCACTGGAACACAAGTGCTCTGAAGGTCTGAAGTCCCACAGGTTGCAAATCAGTGAACAGGACAAGGATAATTTAATAATATTGCAGGCATTGTTCCCAGAGTTCATTATTTTTTCTGCTTTCCACTGGAAACACACCAAAGGGAAAGAATCAGGTGCCAGAAGCACAAAGTATTTTACAAACGCAGGCTAATTAATCTCCTTGTCACTATTGTCATGAAAAGCATTACTGTTTAGTGCTGAGAAAAGAGAGTTGGACCTTTAAACGCCTATACTTTTAAATACCGATCTAGTTTTATCGCACAAAATGTAACCTGTAATAACAAGGTCATAAAAATGTCGGTTAGAACAGGTTCTGGGATTGAAAGAAAAAAAATGCCCATCGATTCCTTAGGGCTGACTTAGGATTTCCTCATATGTGGAGATGATGATTTGAGTATGTAGGAATCTATTTTTATATAAATTATTTTCTGGGTTATCTCCCCAAAGAAACAGAGATGAATTATAATCCCCCAGATTTAACAGCCAGTTAGTCTTGGGTTCCAAGTCGAATGCTGGCACTTACTAGCTGTGGATTCTTGGCCAATGGACTAAACTCCACCTATTTTGGGGGGCTGTTGTGAGAATTTGACTTAATGAAGCTAAAATGCTTGGTACAATGTAGCTCTTCAATAAAGTGTAGCTATTACTCTGTGGCTGAGGTACCCAACTGGCAAAGATTTGAAAAGGCATCCCTGAACAAAGCTTTTTAAAGTGCCCTCCGCTGCTGTATACTCTTTTAACCATTCATTTACTTGTTCACACATTTATATAACAAATTTTAGGGACTTCCCTGGTGGTGCAGTGTTAAGAGTCCACCTGCCAATGCAGGGGACAAGGGCTCTATCCCTGGTCCGGGAAGATCCCACATGCCACGGAGCAACTAAGCCTGTGCACCACAAGTACTGAGCCTGTGCTCTAGAGCCTGCGAGCCACAACTACTGAGCCTGTGTGCCACAACTACTGAGCCCACATGCCACAACTACTGGAGCCTGCATGCCTAGAGCCCGTGCTCTGCAACAAGAGAAGCCACCGCAATGAGAAGCCCACGCACTGCAACAGAGTAGCCCCCGCTCGCCACAACTAGAGAAAGACCGTGTGCAGCAATGAAGACCCAAAGCAGCCCCCCCCAAAAAAAAGAATAAAATAAATAAATTTTAAAAAATATTTAAAAACAAACAAATTTTAAGTACTGCCCCTAGCTGAGCATAGAGATACATGACAGATACATACATTTTTTTCTTTATTGAAGCAAAGTGACTCAGTTATACACATATATACAATTTTTTTTTTTTTTTGCAGTACACGGGCCTCTCACTGTTGTGGCCTCTCCCATTGCGGAGAACAGGCTCCGGACGCGCAGGCTCAGCAGCCATGGCTCACGGGCCCAGCTGCTCCGCGGCATGTGGGATCTTCCCAGACAGGGGCACGAACCCGTGTCCCCTGCATCGGCAGGCGGACTCTCAACCACTGCGCCACCAGGGAAGCCCTAAAGTTTTTTTTTTATATTCTTTTCTTTTATGGTTTATCCCAGGAGACTGGATACAGTTCCCTGTGCTCTACAGTAGGACCTTGTTGTTTATCCATCCTACATGTACTAGTTTGCATCTGCCAATCCGAGACTCCCACTCTCCCTCCCCCAACTATCTCCCCCTTGGCAACCCCCAGTCTGCTCTCTATGTCTGTGCTAACTCCTTTTGTTTTGATTTTTTTCTCTTCAATCACAGGTGTGCTGACCATTTTAACTCTACAGCAATTCTGAAGACCAAGAAAGTGCACGGCAAGCATGCTCTGTTGGATGTGGTGGTCTCGGCTGAATTTCCTTATGGTGTTTGCGTCCCAAAGCTCCCTCCGTCTCACCCCCATACGTGATAAAGTGCAGCTGATTGACTGATGAAGTCATCTTTTTAGGCCTGCCATCTGGGAGTCAGGGCCCAAAGCCATCCCTGAAGGTAGCATGACCATTTATTTACTTTACTTATATGTTACCCTAAACGCCGGCCACACTCAATAACACTTCTTAAGTACAAACGCAGAAATATGATTTATCAGAAATATGATTACATCAAAACCTGAGTCAAGAACATAGGTTATTTTCAGCTACTAGGGAGTTAAAATTCACCTGTTAAAATCAAAATGTTGCTTATCTCAGGAAGACTTAATAGTTTAACAATTCATTCCCTGGGTGTTTTTTTCACTCCTTCTTTTCACAAAACTTCACCTCAACCTACACCTTTCAGCATCACCTATGTCTGATCCTTTTCCTGTTAGTTCTTCTAAATTACTATTTTTTTCTGCAACCCTGTGACATCACTTTTTATGCATCCCTGCTGCTCTGAAATTTTTCTAGAGTAGCTCATCCTAGCAAGAACATGCCATAACTCAACAGTTTATAGCTAGACTTCTGAGAGAATCCGGGTCATTTGAGTAGAGACACAAGCAATCTGATTCTTATCATTTCAGAAAATGATAAAATTGGAAGCATTTTTTTTTTCTTGGTTTGCATCAATACTTTTATAGAAGAGTCTCCCTCTTGCTGGATATGCTATCTACTGCTGATTTCTTTCTTTTTTCCTCTTGAACATGAGTCCAGAAGCCTAGTTCCCATTTTATTTGTTTAATAAAATGGATGTGTTTCTGCAAAAATGTTTCCTTTTAAGAAGCAGGGGACAATTTAGCTTTTATGTACATATTTTTAAATTTATTTTATTGGAGTATAGTTGATTTACAGTGTGTTAGTTTCAGGTATACTGCAAAGTGATTCAGTTATAAATACATATATATATGTGTATATATATATTTATATATACTCATGCTTTTTCAGATTCTTTATCCATATAGGTTATTACAGAATATTGAGTAGAGTTCCCTGTGCTATACAGTAGGTCCCTGTTGTTTATCTATTTTATATATAGTAGTGTGTATATGTTAGACCCAAGCTCCCAATTTATCTCTCCCACCTATATTTCCCCTTTGGTAACCATAAGTTTGTTTTTGAAATCTGAGTCTGTTTCTGTTCTATGAATAAGTTCATTTGTATCATTTTTTACCAGAGACCTTTCCCACTCATAATTTTCTTATTTCTAGTTGTAGCCTTTTCTTTTCCACTTAGAGAAGTTCCTTTAGCATTTGTTGTAGAGCTGGTGTGGTGGTACCAAATTCTCTTAGCTTTTTCTTGTCTGTAAAGCTTTTGATTCCTCCATCAATATATTTTTAATTTTAATATATTTTATATTTAATACATATATATATATATATATATATTTTTTTTTTTTTTTTTTTTTTTTTTTTCTGTACGTGGGCCTCTCACTGCTGTGGCCTCTCCCGTTGCGGAGCACAGGCTCCGGACGTGCAGGCCCAGCGGCCATGGCTCACAGGCCCAACCGCTCCGCGGCATGTGAGATCTTCCTGGACCGGGGCACGAACCCTCATCCCCTGCATCGGCAGGCAGACTCTCAACCACTGCGCCACCAGGGAAGCCCCTAATACATATATTTTTTAAATTAACATGTTGGCTTAGAAATGAATGATATCACAAATGATCAGGGGTGATTAACCTGAACACCCTTTAATATGAAAAATGTGTTACCGCACATTCTATTGTGTATTCTCAAAGTCACAGAAGAAAGACCAAGACGTGATATCATTCTGGAAAATCCACGTATTTCCCAAATAGGTACTCTTTGCTTTATTTTGTCATGTTTCTGATGTATGAATCATGGAGAAAAATGGGAAATAGTCTCACTACTTAAATGCGTAAAAATATACTATGGACTCATGACTAATTCAGATGGACCAAAGCCACGGTCCCTTTCTTCAAGAGAACTGGAGACGTATATTGTGTATAACAGTTAAGCCCATCCTCTCTCTGCTCTTAAGAATTTCAAGATTAAATTAATGTCCCAAGAAGGGCAACTTCTAATTAGCCCTTTTCATTCCACTTAACCAGAACATAATAAATCCTCCCTTCAATTATGTTAATGGAATCCCTAGGGGAACAGCCATCCGGACTCTGCAAAGAAGCCCTCTCACAGCAGTGACCTGTCACTGCTTCCTCAAGGTACATCAGCTCCTTCCGAATTTCCCTGCAGCACTCCCATTAATTTTGCAGTTGGGGTCAAGTCCTTGGCAAAACGAAGTTTCTGGCTACGCTGGCTTACCATCACCTTGCTGTCTCTCTTCAGAAGCCACTCATGGAGTATGAACATCAGTTCATTACTTTGAAAGAATTGCAACCTTGAGATTTATTTGAAACTATTGTAAAAATGGTTCCCTTTCTGAAATAGTTGCCCAATACAGACAGACCAACGCTAGTGGACATTACTTTTGTCACCCCTCCGGATTCCCTTCATGGGGACATTGTACGTAGTCACCAGCTGCCCTGAGTGTTGACTGCTGATAGCACACAGCATCATGCTTCTCCAGAAAAATGTCCTTCGAGAGTGTTCCAGCTTTGGTGCTATTGGCATCTGAGGCTGCATGGTTCGTGGTTCTGGGGGCTGCTCAGTGAATTATAGGTTGTTGACGAGCATCCCCATTCTTCACACTCCAGAGCTCCCTGTAGGCTCAGGGTGGAGTGAACTCCAGCTGAAGCTACCATGTGCCTTAACTTCTTCCGCTGCAATGTCTTTTTTTTTTTTAGTTTTTTTTTAATTTTTGAATTTCATTTTATTTATTTTTTTCTACAGCAGGTTCTTATGATTTACCCATTTTATACATATTAGTGTATACATGTCAATCCCAATCTCCCAATTCATCCCACCACCATCCCCACCCACCACTTTCCCCCCTTGGTGTCCGTACGTTTGTTCTCTACAACAGTGTCTCTGTTTCTGCCCTGCAAACCAGTTCATCTGTACCATTTTCTAGGTTCCACGTCTATGCGTTAATATACAATATTTGTTCTTCTCTTTCTGATTTACTTCACTCAGTATGACAGTCTCTAGATCCATCCATGTCTCTACAAATGACTCAATTTCATTCCTTCTTATGGCTGAGTAATATTCCATTGTATATATGTACCACATCTTCTTTATCCATTCGTCTGTCGATGGGCATTTAGGTTGCTTCCATGACCTGGCTATTGTAAACAGTGCTGCAGTGAACATTGGGGTGCATGTGTCTTTTTGAATTATGGTTTTCTCTGGGTATATGCCCAGTAGTGGGATTGCTGGGTCATATGATAATTCTTTTTTTAGTTTTTTAAGGAACCTCCATACTGTTCTCCATAGTGGCTGTATCAATTTACATCCCACCAACAGTGCAGGAGGGTTCCCTTTTCTCCACACCCTCTCCAGCATTTGTTGTTTGTAGATTTTCTGATGATGCCCATTCTAACTGGTGTGAGGTGATACCTCATTGTAGTTTTGATTTGCATTTCTCTAATAATTAGTGATGTAGAGCAACTTTTCATGTGCTTCTTGGCAATCTGTATGTCTTCTTTGGAGAAATGTCTATTTAGGTCTTCTGCCCATTTTTTGATTGGATTCTTTGTTTTTCTAATATTGAGCTGCATGAGCTGTTTATATATTTTGGAGATTAATCCTTGGTCCGTTGCTTCACTTGAAAATATCTTCTCCCATTCTCAGGGTTGTCTTTTTGTCTTCTTTGTAGTTTCCTTTGCTTTGCAAAAGCTTTTACATTTCATTAGGTCCCATTTGTTTATTTTTGTTTTTATTTCCATTACTCTAGGAGGTGCATCAAAAAAGATCTTTCTGTAATTTTTGTCAAAGTGTGCTCTTCCTATGCTTTCCTGTAAGAGTTTTTTTTTTTTTTTTTTTTTTTTTTTTTTTTTTGCGGTATGCGGGCCTCTCACTGTTGTGGCCTCTCCCGTTGCGGAGCACAGGCTCCGGACGCGCAGGCCCAGCGGCCATGGCTCACGGGCCCAGCCGCTCCGCGGCATATGGGATCCTCCCAGACCGGGGCACGAACCCGTATCCCCTGCATCGGCAGGCGGACTCTCAACCACTGCGCCACCAGGGAGGCCCCCTGTAAGAGTTTTATAGTGTCCAGTCTTACATTTAGGTCTCTAATCTATTTTGAGTTTATTTTTGTGTATGGTGTTAGGGAGTGTTCTAATTTCATTCTTTTACATGTAGCTCTCCAGTTTTCCCAGCACCACTTACTGGGAAAGGCTGTCTTTTCTCCATTTTATATCCTTGCCTCCTTTGTCATAGATTACTTGACTATAAGTGCATGGGTTTATCTCTGGGCTTTCTATCCTGTTCCATTGATCTATATTTCTGTGTTTGTGCCAGTATCATATTGTCTTGATCACTGTAGCTTTGTAGTATAGCCTGAAGTCAGGGAGTCTGATTCCTCCAGCTCCATTTTTTCCCCTCAAGACTGCTTTGGCTATTTGGGGTCTTTTATGTCTCCATACAAATTGTAAGATTTTTTGTTCTAGTTCTGTAAAAAATGCCATTGGTAATTTGATAGGGATTGCATTGAATCTGTAGATTGCTTTGGGTAGTATAGTCATTTTCACAATGTTGATTCTTCCAATCCAAGAACATGGTATATCTCTCCATCTGTTCATATCATCTTTAATTTATTTCATCAGTGTATTATTGTTTTCTGCAGACAGGTCTTTTGTCTCCCTAAGTAGGTTTATTCCTAGGTATTTTATTCTTTTTTGTTGCAGTGGTAAATGGGAGTGCTTCCTTAATTTCTCTTTCAGATTTTTCATCCTTAGTATATAGGAATGCAAGAGATTTCTGTGCATTAATTTTGTATCCTGCAACTTTACCAAATTCATTGATTAGCTCTAGTAGTTTTCTGGTGGCATCTTTAGGATTCTCTATGTATAGTATCATGTCATCTGCAAACAGTGACAGTTTAACTTCTTCTTTTCCAATTTGTATTCCTTTTATTTCTTTTTCTTCTCTGATTGCCATGGCTGGAACTTCCAAAGCTCTGTTGAATAATAGTGGCGAGAGTGGACATCCTTGTCTTGTTCCTGATCTTAGAAGAAATGCTTTCAGTTTTTCACCATTGAGAATGATGTTTGCTGTGGGTTTGTCATATATGGCCTTTATTATGTTGAGGTAAGTTCCCTCTATGCCCACTTTCTGGAGAGTTTTTATCATAAATCGGTGTTGAATTTTGTCGAAAGCTTTCTCTGCATCTATTGCGATGATCATATGTTTTTTCTCCTTCAATTTGTCAATATGGTGTATCACATTGATTGATTTGTGTATATTGAGGAATCCTTGCATCCCTGGGATAAATCCCACTTGATCATGGTGTCTGATCCTTTTAATGCGTTGTTGGATTCTGTTTGCTAGTATTTTGTTGAGGATTTTTGCATCTATATCCATCGGTGATATCAGTCTGTAATTTTCTTTTTTTGTAGTATCTTCGTCTGGTTTTGGTAACAGGGTGATGATGGTGGCCTCATAGAATAAGTTTGGGAGTGTTCCTTCCTCTGCAGGTTTTTGGAAGAGTTTGAGAAGGATGGGTATTAGCTCTTCTCTAAATGTTTGATAAAATTCTGTGAAGCCATCTGGTCCTGGACTTGTGTTTGTTGGAAGATTTTTAATCACAGTTTCAACTTCATTACTTGCGATTGGTCTGTTCATATTTTCTGTTTCTTCCCAGTTCAGTCTTGGAAGGTTATACCTTTCTAAAAATTTGTTCTTTTCTTCCAGGTTGTCCATTTTATTGGCATAGAGTTGCTTGTAGTAGTCTCTTAGGATGCTTTGTATTTCTGTGGTGTCTGTTGTAACTTCTCCTTTTTCATTTCTAATTTTATTGATTTGAGTCCTCTTCCTGTTTTTCTTGATGAGTCTGGCTAATGGTTTATCAATTTTGTTTATCTTCTCAAAGAACCAGCTTTTAGTTTTACTGATCTTTGCTAATGTGTCCTTCATTTCCTTTTCATTTATTTCTGCTCTGATCTTTATGATTTCTTTCCTTCTACTAACTTTGGGTTTTGTTTGTTCTTCTTTCTCTAGTTCCTTTAGGTGTAAAGTTAGATTGTTTATTTGAGATTTTTCTTGTTTCTTGAGGTAGGCTTGTATTGCTATAAACTTCCCTCTTAGAACTGCTTTTGCTGCACCCCATAGGTTATGGATCATCGTGTTTTCATTGTAATTTGTCTCTAGGTATTTTTTGATTTCCTCTTTGATTTCTTCAGTGATCTCTTGGTTATTTAGTAACGTCTGTTTTAGCCTCCATGTTTTTGTGTTTTTTACGTTTTTTTCCCTGTAATTGATTCCTAATCTCATAGCACTGTGGTCAGAAATGAGGCTTGATATGGTTTCAGTTTTCTTAAATTTACTGAGGCTTGCTCTGTGACCCAAGATGTGATCTATCCTGGAGAATGTTCCATGTGCACTTGAGAAGAAAGTGTAATCTGCTGTTTTGGATGGAATGTCCTATAAATATCAATTAAATCTATCTGGTCTCTTGTGTCATTTAAAGCTTGTGTTTCCTTAATTAATTTTCTGTCTGGATGATCTGTCCATTTGTGTAAGTGAGGTGTTAAAGTCCCCGACTATTATTGTGTTACTGTCGATTTCCTCTTTTATAGCTGTTAGCAGTTGCCTTATGTATTGAGGTGCTCCTATGTTGGGTGCATATATATTTATAATTGTTATATCTTCTTCTTGGATCGATCCCTTGATCATTATGTAGTGTTCTTCCTTGTCTCTTGTAACATTCTTTATTTTAAAGTCTATTTTATTTGATATGAGGGTTGTGACTCCAGCTTTCTTTTGATTTCCATTTGCATGGAATATCTTTTTCCATCCCCTCACTTTCAGTCTGTATGTGTCCCTAGGTCTGAAGTGGGTCTCTTGCAGACAGCATACATATGGGTCTTGTTTTTGTATCCATTCTGTAAGCCTGTGTCTTTTGGTTGGAACATTTAATCCATTCATGCTTAAGGTAATTATCCATATGTATGTTCCTATGACCATTTTCTTAATTGTTTTGGGTTTGTTTTTGTAGGTCCTTTTCATCTCTTGTGTTTTCCACTTAGAGATGTCCCTTTAGTATTTATTGTAGAGTTGGTTTGGTGGTGTTGAATTCTCTTAGCTTTTGCTTGTCTGTAAAGCTTTTGATTTCTCCATCGAATCTGAATGAGATCCTTGCTGGGTAGAGTAATCTTGGTTGTAGGTTCTTCCCTTTCATCACTTTAAATATATCATGCCACTCTCTTCTGGCTTGTTGAGTTTCTGCTGAGAAATCAGCTGTTAACCTTATGGGAGTGCCCTTGTATATTATTTGTCATTTTTCCCTTGTTGCTTTCAATAATTTTTCTTTGTCTTTAATTTTTGTCAGTTTGATTACTATATGTCTTGGCATGTTTCTCCTTGGGGTTTATCCTGCCTGGGGCTCTCTGTGCTTCCTGGACTTGGGTGGCTATTTCCTTTCCCATGTTAGGGAAGTTTTCAACTATAATCTCTTCAAATATTTTTTTCAGGTCCTTTCTCTCTCTCTTCTCCTTCTGGGATCCCTATAATGCAAATGTTGTTACATTTAATGTTGTCCCAGAGGTCTCTTAGGCTGTCTTCATTTCTTTTCATTCTTTTTTCTTTATTCTGTTCCACAGCAGTGAATTCCACCATTCTGTCTTCCAGGTCACATATCCATTCTTCTGCCTCAGTTATTCTGCTATTGATTCTTTCTAGTGTAGTTTTCATTTCAGTTATTGTATTGTTCATCTCTGTTTGTTTGTTCTTTAATTCTTCTAGGTCTTTGTTAAACATTTCTTGCATCTTCTTGATCTTTGCCTCCATCCTTTTTCCAAGGTCCTGGATCATCTTCACTATCATTATTCTGAATTCTTTTTCTGGAAGGTTGCCTATCTTCACGTCATTTAGTTGTTTTTCTGGGGTTTTATCTTGTTCCTTCCTCTGGTGCATAGCCCTCTGCCTTTTCATCTTGTCTATCTTTCTGTGAATGTGGTTTTCGTTCCACAGGCTGCAGGATTGTAGTTCTTCTTGCTTCTGCTGTCTGCCCTCTGGTGGATGAGGGTATCTAAGAGGCTTGTGCAAGTTTCCTGATGGGAGGGACTGGTGATGGGTAGAGCTGGGTGTTGCTCTGGTGGGCAGAGCTCAGAAAACTTTAATCTGCTTGTCTGCTGATGGGTGAGGCTGCTTTCCCTCCCTGTTGGTTGTTTGGCCTGAGGCAACCCAACACTGGAGCCTACCCCAGCTCTTTAGTGGGGCTAATGGCAGACTCTGGGAGGGCTCACAACAAGGAGTACTTCCCAGAACTTCTGCTGCCAGTGTCCTTGTCCCCACAGTGAGCCACAGCCACACCCCCATGCCCGCTTCTGCAGGAGACCCTCCAACACTAGCAGGTAGGTCTGGTTCAGTCTCCTATGGTGTCACTGCTCCTTCCCCTGGGTCCCAGTGCTCACACTACTTTGTGTGTGCCCTCCAAGAGTGGAGTCTCTGTTTCTGCCAGTCCTGTCGAAGTCCTGCAATCAAATCCCACTAGCCTTCAAAGTCTGATTCTCTAGGAATTCCTCCTCCTGTTGCCAGACCCCCAGGTTGGGAAGCCTGACGTGGGGCTCAGAACCTTCACTCCAGGGCGTGGACTTCTGTGGTATAAGTGTTCTCCAGCCTGTGAATCACCCACCCAGCAGTTATGGGATTTGATTTTACTGTGATTGTGCCCCTCCTGCCATCTCATTGTGGCTTCTCCTTTGTCTTTGGATGTGGGGTGTCCTTTTTGGTGAGTTCCAGTGTCTTCCTGTCGATGATTGTTCAGCAGTTAGTCGTGATTCCGGTGCTCTTGCAAGAGGGAGTGAGCGCACATCCTTCTACTCTGCCCTCTTGAATTAATCTCCTGTCAATGTCTTTCTTCCATTACTGGCTTATAATCTTTTATGAATAAGTCATTTGCATCAGGTACTGTCTCACAGGAATTCTGCCCAAGAGAGCAATGTATTCCAATATCTTCTTCCTTCTCATCCTCCTCATCATCCAAATAGGCTCTATCACCAGATTTTACATCACATATTTTACACATGTTAACTCTTATCTACATAGCATGTCTATACCTTAGAACAGGGGACATTAGAAGGATGAAGGAACTCACCCATGGGCTTATGGCTGATTCGTAACCCATAGGAGGTGACTTGGATCCACATTTGAAAAATAATGCTGGACATAAGCACTGCCAAAGGGCTGTGCAAATTCTAAAGCGCCCTACCCATTAGCTGTTCGCTTTGCTACCTGACAACGGGCACATATTTAGTGAAAAATGAATTAGACACAGTATTTACCACAAATAACTATCTTGATCATCTCTTCCTATTTAGATTCTAGTAGTATGCAAAGATTATTTCTAAAGACAAGTACCTGTTTCAGGATAGAACGAGAATTCATTGGAGGAAATATATGAGACATGCCTTACCGTGTGTGTGTGTGTGTGTGTGTGTGTGTGTGCGTGTGTGCGTGCTCTCATAAAATGGATTGAAAACTTCAGCAAGGACCATATGGTTGCCCGTGAAAACATATGAATATCCACAGGTCTGAAATCTGTGCCCATTTTTTCACATTCAGAAACTGCGGGGTGGGTGCTTTTGCAGAGAGACTGCCCAGTAATTAGTTTTAGGGTCTGAACTGAACCCTTTGTTTGCTGTGATTCTATGCAAGAGGTCTCGAGGTCCACAAAACATGATTACATTTCAGCTCGCAGCCCCCTGATTTAATTCACCAGGCAGAAGTGACCTCTCTTGAATGGGAAGGTAAATGAAGGTTGAAGTCACCTTGGTTCATGTTTTAATATCCAGGGTCATCTCCCTCTTTAAGATCCACAAACATCTGGAGTAACTGACTTGCTACATTTCTGCGGCGAGCAAGCTCTTTGTATTTCTAAATTCTACATGACCTCCTGTGCTCATTCGACACTGTCCCTGGACCAGCATATTTCTGTTTGTTCTCTGCCACATTTGATCTGATACCACTGTATCTTTATTTTGAGAAAGAGGTTTTATTTCTAACAACGGTAGATAGAGTTATAACATAAACTGTGGTCATCCAGGCCATTATTTCAAGAGTATGGTATTCCAGCTTCAAATCCTGAAATCTGGAATATAATTCCTCATGGTCAAATTAGATAGAACTCTGCTAGCTTCCAGGTAGATATGAGTCCTGCGAGGCAACTGGCGCAGCCTGGAGAGATTGCATTTTATTTACTGAATAGTGGGCCATGCTAGTGTTTGCCCAGGAGAATCATTTACAGATGCCTCGTAAATACATCCAGCTGCTGCTTTCCCTAAGGCAGCCTCGATGCAGGGAGGGGATGGAGAGGAACCAGCTCAGTCACCAGCAGCTGCAAATCAGAGCTTATTCCCTGGTGAGACCCTGTGATTCCGGGCCCCTAGAAGAACTCCTGGAATGGTTTTCTCTGCCCACAGAGGCTTAAAATGATCACATTTCTCCTGACCAGAAGGGGACTGCTCTCTCCATGTCCATCCAGGTTGCAAAGGCAGTTGGGTTCTTCGAGGGGCCCTCAGAATGCCCCAAATGGCTTCTGGTGTGCCACATCCCCTGTAGTTTTGGTCAGAATGTTTCAAACACTCTGAAGATTTTGTGGAAATCTTTCCTGGGACATGAACATGCTGAAGAAATAGGCAGTCATTTCAAGAGTGAATTTTCTTTATATAGCTGATGTGTATGCATATAGCTGATAGATAGATAGATAGATAGATAGATAGATAGATAGATATGATGGATGGATAGATAGGTAGATAGATAGATTATTAGATGGATTGATAGATGATAGATGGATCGATATAGATGGATATATAGATAGAAACAAGATAGATAAGACGGATGGCTGGATACATAAGATGGATGTATAGATAGATGATTGATAGATTATATATATAATTATGTATATAGTTAAATGTTTATAGTTAAATATAACATACTTAAGTTTACTATTGATAAGTGTTATAATTTTAGAATATCAGTTAAAGATCAAAAAGACATGAAATTAGCTAGAATTAATTAATCATAGAATTATTATTTGGAGTAAATTAAAAACTTGTCCTTCATTCAACAAAACGATTTTAGGTGTTTTTTAAAGATAACCTTATGTGGTTTTTCAGACTTGTAGACACAGAAGAAATCACTTCCCTGTGGGCAGGTGGACTTAGGAGTGTGGAGTCCATGGTAGCCCCAAGGGAAGGGACCATTACAACAGTCAGCACATCTCAGAAACTTATTTCCAAAGCCAGGGCCGATGAATCATGCCACATCTGGACACAAGTGTGCAGGTATGTCTGTTTTTGTTTTTGTTTCTCTCCCGTTATTAAAAATATCTTCCCAGAGATTTTTCTTGTTTTCCCTCCTGACCTCCTACCTCCTGCCTCTCATGTTTTTTTGTCCCATTCCTTCCTCTTCCTGTCCTAGAAAAAAAGGGGACTTTTAATTACACCATGTACTTTTGTGTACTGGCTAACAAAACCTAATGCTAGGGAGACACTTTGATGATCCTTTGATTGTGGCCATGAACAGGAGGACTAATTTGTCCACATACTAAATCAGTACACTTTGCAAAGAGCACTAGACACACTGCTCATATTCCATGTTCCAGTCAAGCAGCCTTCGGTGGGAGAATTTCGATAATACATTCAACTAAGACTGTAAAAGTGAATTATCCTGTTAAATTATTTTTAAAGAAAAAACATCCATTGTCCTTCCTTCGTTTTGTTTTAGTTTGTTTTAGTAGATGTTATGTTCACGTTCGTGTTTCTCCGTGCTGGGGAGATGGTGGGAATGGATTCTAATTCATGCAAACAGTTCTTCTAAGGAGATGTATCAGTGACATTAAATGCAGCGTTCAACACCTACCTCACACACAACTGTGAACAACTAGGGAAATGTGTACATTACCTTTTTTTCTATAAAACTAAAATCCTTTTTTTAGATTCTGCATATAAGTCCTGTCATGTGATATTTGTCTTTGACTGATTTCACGTAGTATGATCATCTCCAGGTCCATCCATGTTGCTGCAAATGGCGTTATTTCATTCTTTTTTATGGCTAATATTCCATTGTATATATGTACCACATCTTCTTTATCCATTCATCTGTCGATAGACATTTAAGTTTCTTTCATGTCTTGCCTATTGTAAATAGTGCTGCTGTGAACATTGGGGTGCATGTACCTTTTCAAATTATGGTTTCCTTCGGATATATGCCCAGGAGTGAGATTGCTGGATCATATGGTAAGGGTACAAATGAACTTATCTACAAATGGAAATAGAGTTACAGATGTAGAAAACAAACTTACGGTTACCAAGGGGTAAGGGGTGGGAGGGATAAACTGGAAGATTGGGATTGACGTGTACACACTACTATATATATAGTAGATAACTAATAAGGACCTACTGTAGAGCACAGGGAACTCTACTCAATACTCTGTAATGACCTATATGGGAAAAGAATCTTAAAAAAGAGTGGATATATGTGTATGTATAACTGATTCACTTTGCTGTACACCTGAAACTAACACAACGTCATAAATCAACTGTACTCCAACAAAAATTTTTTAAAAAACCAACTAAAATCCATCAGAATAGTCTGATAAGCAAACATTTCAAATGCATTTATCCACAGAATCATTTCTGATCCCCGTGTAGACAGTTGCAGCTCTCAACTGAAAAAAAAAAAGCACAACCTGAAAGTTGAGAATTATGTTGTATTGGGCGGACTTTCTGAGGACTTAAGCCCAGCAAGCAGCATCTCAGATAGCTCTGAGGGACTGCTCCAAAAAGATAGGGGGCGGAGCCTGGATATGTAGGGGTTTCTGCCACAAAGACCCAGTAGTTCTAACATCAAAAGGTGACTGTTAATTTAACTAGAGAAAACCAGACATCTCAAGTTAATGAATGTAGCGCATTTCTGTGTATGGGATGATCCAAGAGTCTGGTCTCCTTGAAATCATTCCTTTGATATGCACCTTAGTTCTCTGGGGCCAATATCCTGTTTTTCTCTATCCTGAATCCCCTCAGGGGGGCAGCTGCCGTGACTGAGGGCTTGATGGCTGCAACATCTTTGCTTACTGATACGGCAGGTGACATTCTTAGCCACATTGCCACTAATATTTTCAGACTGGCGTTCAGGGGGCAGGAGTCGTGGAAATAGGACTAAAATATTTTATAAAGGAGGAAAAGGATATTTTTATGTAGTGATTTTGACAGAGGCGCTTCTCAAAAGCCACCGGTCCACTGGATTTAGTATTTTGGTCAACATCACACCCCTTGGCTAGGGAAAATGAGGACTGTTTTTAAAATATTGCTCTTATAGCTGAGCTGAATAAATATATCATTAAGAAAGAAAAATCTCAGTGTCTTCTGTCCTGCCCCCTAACCCCAGGAGAACTTTCTGCTTTAGAACATGAAACAAATCAGGGATGCCTTTTACTTACCTTGAGGGGATGGAAGATCTGGAGTTTATAAAATAGACCCTCCAAAGAGAGGGAAGGGAAAAAGAATGCTGTAGCTGTGGGGAGACACCATGGTTTCCTTGGAGACCCTCCAGTGCTTACTGATAATCCACAAGCTAAGACAAATTCAAAGAGGCCGGTGCTTAGCCTGTCTCTGACAATTACCAAGAGTGCATCCCATCAGCAGGACCCTTCATGTCAGTTCTGTTCTTTGGTTAAGTTGTTTTTATGTATCTTTTCCCTTGGATCATTAAGTTGGGGCCATGCCTTAGTTTTTATAGGAAAAAGGGAGACAAGTATACCTTCTTTTTAAAAAAATTTTTATTGAAGTATAGTTGAATTACAGTGTGACTCAGTTATACATGTATATATATATATGTGTGTGTGTGTGTATATATATATATATATGTATATACATACACATATTCTTTTTCATGATGGTTTGTCACAGGATATTGAATATCGTTCCCTGGGCTCTGCAGTAGGACCTTGTTGTTTATCCATCCTATCTATACTAGTTTGCAACTGCTAACCCCAGACTCCCAGTCCATCCCTCCAGTCTATCCTGCCGCTACTCTGACTCCCCCTTGTCCACCACAGGTCTGTTCTCTATGTCCCTGATTTTGTTTCAAAACAAAAGTATATCTTATTGACCGATAATAAATCATTGAGTAGGGACCCTGAAGATTAGAAAGATCCTCATAAAATGAAAAATAGAATGCTGTATTATACAGATAGCATGGATCAAATGATTCTAAAAGGACACAGAGAGCCAGGGTACCGATGGGTATGGGATGTGCCTCTCAGACCTTAATATGGTGCAGCCAAGTGGATTCCAAATGCAAACGTAGCAGTGGGATTTTCTCCCAATTGGATTGTATGCTGAGCCAAACGCACGTGACAGAAAAATCAAGGGCTTTGTTCCCCGGTCCCTGGGTCTCCCTCCTCTCTGGAATCTCCAGGCTCAGAGGAGCACAGGCTGGAAATTGCTGGTGGAAGAAAGCTGATGGGCAGTTGGTGGCAAGCACAGCCACATTCAAATCAGGCCCCGACTTACAGTTCTCCCGTCCCAACTTTACGTCAGTTCTCTGTGCTGTGATTTCCTTCCCAGTAAAACCAGGATAGTCATATCTCCAGGAGTACAAAAGCTATAGAATGAGGTGAAACATAGAAAACACTTGATACATAGTAGGGCCTTCGTAAATAAATACTGGTTTATCTTAACTGGGCACTTTAGGTCCACCCCAGTCCCTAACCTCAGACATCCTTTTTCTGCTAGAAGTCCATCCATGGGCATATCCAGGCCATACAGAAAAGGCTCTTTCTGCCCAGTAGATTGTGAACACATTGGGATCAGCAAAAGTGCTCTTTTCATCTTTCTGTCTGATGCATTTGGGCAGAATGGAAATGCTCAGTATATCGGGTTAGAATGGAATTGTCTCATATAATTCAGAAAGCTGCATTCCAGGTGGCCCCATGCGAGTGTGAAGCTTGATTCATTATGGCACACGTGCAGGTGTACATATATATATATATATGTGATGTGTGCATATATGTTTTATACAATGTGTATGAGTATGTATATCCATACACATTGCATATACATACATACTTATGTAAATAAATAAAACACAAATATTTGTATTAAGTATAAATACATATTATGCATAAAATAGTTATATTTATGATAAATAAATATATCCAATGTATCTAGACATACATTTTTTATTGAAGTCTAATTGATTTACAATGTTGTGCCAGTCTCTGCTGTACAGCAAAGTGACCCAGTTATACACATAGAGACATTCTTTTTTCTTTTTTTAAATTAAAAAAATTTTTTATTTAGTTAGTTATTTTTGCCTCTGTTGAGTCTTCATTGCTGCACGCGGGCTTTCTCTAGTTGCGGCGAGCAGGGGCTACTCTTTGTTGTGGTGCGCGGGCTTCTCATGGTGGTGGCTTCTCTTGTTGCAGAGCATTGGCTCTTGTTGCAGAGTGCAGGCTCAATAGTTGTGACTCATGGGCTCTAGAGCGCAGGCTCAGTAGTTGTGGTGTGCGGGCTTCGTTGATCCACAGCATGTGGGATCTTCCCAGACCAGGGCTCGAACCCGTGTCCCCTGCATTGGCAGGCAGATTCTTAACCCCTGCGCCACCAGGGAAGCCCCTATCATAGGATATTGAATATAGTTCCCTGTGCTGTATAGTAGGACCTCATTGTTTATCCATCCTATATATACTAGTTTACATCTGCTAATCCCAGACTCCCAGTCCATCCATCCCTCCCCACCATGCCTTGACAACCACAAACCTGTTCTCTACATCTGTGAGTCTGTTTCTGTTTTGTAGATAAGTTCATTTGTGCCGTATTTTAGATTCCACATATAAATGATATCAGATGATATTTGTCTTTGACTTCACTTAGTATGATTATCTCTAAGTCATCCATTTTGCTGCAAATGGCATTATTTCATTCTTTTTTATGGCTGAGTAGTATTCCATTGTATATATGTCCCACATCTTCTTTATCCATCCATCTCTCGATGGACACTTAGGTGGTTTTCATGTTTGGGCTATTGTAAATAGTGCTGCAGTGAATGTAGGGATGCATGTGTCTTTTCAATTTATAGATTTGTCTCAGTATATGGCCAGGAGTGGGATTGCTGGGTCATATGGTAATTCTATTTTTAGTTTTCTGAGGAACAGACATACATTATATACATGATCTGGATGAACATCTGTGTTTCCCCAAATTCATATTTTGAGGTGCTAACCCCCCATATGATGGTATTTGGACATGGGGAGCTGATTAGATTTAGATGAGTTCATGAGGGTGGGGTCCTCACACAGGATTAGTGCCCTGATTAGAATAAATATATGTGGTCATGCTTTATAATTTCTCCTACAATCCATTCAAGCCATACAGGGGCATGTAGCCCTCTCTGAAATCAGCGTTTCTCCTACCATGGAACTTAAATGACCTTTTAATTTCTTGTTTACCTTCTGTCTCCCCAAATACCATTAGGAAAGGGACTGGTTCTATTTTAGTCACCTAATTCATCAATGGAACTCAGCTAAAGACCTCACACACATGAGAAACTCAGTCAGTTTTTTTCTGAATGGAGAGAGAGAGCTGGAAGGCTAAGAACTAGATTTTAATACCTTTGCTCTTTTTTGGTTTACTTGAGAGATAACTGACATGTCACATTATATTCGTTGTAGGTGTACACTATCTCAGTTTGCCCTCTTATTAATGGGATGAACTCTGCAACTTTGGAAAAATTAGGAAACCTCACTTAACGTAATTTCCTCCTCTGTCCTCGGAGGGATGAGGACTTATTTCAGGAACTCGCAGATTCCAGCTGTACTGCTCCTGGCCCCCCAGCTCCACATGTGTGAACCGTATGTGTTGACAAGCCTGAGGTCCTGAAGCAAAGCAAATAGTGCTGATTCTGCCTTAGGTAAGTGATGTGGGCCTGTTTCTTTGGGGTTAGGTGGTTGATGGAAACACAGGAGTTGAGATTTTTGATGGAGACGGAGTGGGGGGTAAATGTTTGTGGTTTGCTCTGGGTAGTTTATACCAGATTTTGTGTGCAGCTCTGTGTGTGTAGCCTAATATTTGTATATGGACATCTAAATCTGTATCTATTCTCAAGTTGCTACAAAATTCCCAAAAGAATACCATCTTTCATTTTAAGCAGAGGAATGCTAATATATTGTCTGGGTCCGAAAAATAAATATAGAACAAAAGCAAATATTTCCATAGGACTTAGGGTAACTAGGACGAATGCTAAGGAAACTTGCTAACAACTTTTTAGGAGGTACATGCCAACATTTTCCCAAATACTCGGGGTTGATTAGTAAAGGGCACTGTGGGCCAGAGTGGACCACATGTAACAATGTTCCCTTACAAGTCATCTCATTAATTTATATATATATATATTTTTTAACTTTTTATTTTATATTGTAGTATAGCTGATTAACAATGTTGTGATAGTTTCAGCTGTACAGCAAAGTGATTCAGTTACACCTATACATGTATCTATTCTTTTCCAAATTCTTTTCCCATTTAGGTTGTTACATAATATCGAGCAGAGTTCTCTGTGCTATACTCAAGTCATCTCATTATTAATCAAATCTGCACATGTTACTGTGAGCAAAAACGATTTAGAATCGGGTATGGAATCCATACCCGTCCACTTCACCTGAAACCCATGTCTATTACAAATACTAGATTGGGAAGAAGCATGAACGATTAAGAGTTTCCTTTAGTTTTCCCCTGGTCTGAGCAGTACAGGATGGCAGAATTCCAAAGTGGAATCCTAAAAGTCTTTGCTGTTTCCAGGGGATGTATTGAAGGAAAGTTCCCCAGTGCCCCAGAAAAGCTAGCTGTGTAATACCCTGAAGCCTGGCCCCATCTTGGAAGGCAGGACGGGTAGGACAATTCCTTCGCCTCTAAGAAAGTGAAGTTGCTTGATTCCAAAGAGCTGGGGAAGCTATTTGTACTGGGGAGCTGTTTGATGGTCCCATTAGTATCAGAAGCGCCTCTGATTTTTATCAACACTGTACACACCTCTCATTTCAGCCGAACACCCCAGTCCTTATGTTTGATCCCCGACAGTGAATAACCAAGTCCCAGGGAACGACCAGCCATGAAACAATTTATATTCTTCAAAGAACGCAGAAGTATTTGATTCTATCAGTGCCCTCAGACAGAGGCTTAAAAATGAAGTCTGTGTCCTATTATAAATCTCCCTTCGCTGCTCTGTATTTATCAGCTTTCGATTATTTTAAAAAAATCATCATCCAAGTAAATGTTTAAGTTAGGCAGGTAATGACCCGAGTCTGATTAGTAAATTTTTCCGTTCCCCCTCCAACAGGATACATCAGACCTTAAAATTCCGCAAACACACATTTACATGATCATTGTCCTAAAGCGCCATAAGTGAACACGAAGAGCTCAGGAATCATCTTTGCTGGGGCTCTTTCTGCCTGACACATTTATTTGAATGTCATTTTCTGCCCTTGAAATTCGTGAGCGTTTTATGAACAGAAGGAAAGTATATTTGAGACTGGGTAGAAAGCAGTACCTCTAAAGCACATGTCTCTATAAGAAAGGCCTCCTTTGAACTCTGTCGTGGAGATTTACATACCGAAGTATGAGGATGATCTAGTGACAGTTAGACAATTTGTACATAAATACGTCCTGACACGGGGTATGAAATTAGAGCGGCAGAGAAGGAGTAATAGAACCTTTTGTCCTGCAACCGGTTGGCATCCTAAGACAACGGATTGGATGGTGTTTTTGGAAAAATCCACTTTATCTGTGCAAGAAAAGGAGCCTATATATCTACATATTGTTGTTTGTTTTTCAGTTCATGTCAACAATAAGAATTTATATGTGTCTGTGGACCATCCTGATGTTCTAGACCTTAAGCTCATTATATCTTATCTATCTGGTTTTATAAAAGTGTATTTATTTATAAAAGCACACACACATATATATTTATTTATTCAGAATAAGCAGTGATAAGAAATGCATATTGGAAGTATTATTTTGTTTCTTTCCTGAAAAAAAGAAAACCCTGATGTTTCTTGAGGACATATCTTATGTAATATTTGTATATTTTGAAAGAAAGTATTTTCTGCTATTAAAAGAGATGGATCATCACAAAGATACTTGACATATTAATCCTCTGTAGGATTAATTCGAATTGCGACTTATGAATCAACAATTACTATGGAAGTTGAAAGGAAAGAAGGAAGGGAGGAAAGAAGAAAACATGGAGAGTAGTTGAACAGAAACCAATACTTTTATGTCTTATTACTTCTCTCTGCATCAGAACTCCAGAGCAATGCAGTGTGTGAGGCAAGTCTTGAGATATATACACTAATATGTGTAAGATGGGTAACTAATAAGAACCTGCTGTATAAAAAAAAATAAATAAAATTCAAAAAAAAAAAGAATTTGGGATGACGGGGGGTGGGGGAGTGCAGTGTAGTATATGGAAAAGACTTGAATTTAAAAAAATTTATTTATTGAAATAGAGTTGATTTACAATGATGTGTTAATTTCTGCTGCACAGCAAAATGATTCAGTTATACATACATATTCTTTTTCATATTATTTTCCATTATGGTTTATCACCAGATATTGAATATAGTTCCTTTGCTGTATAGTACAACCTTGTTGTTTATCCATCCTATATATATAATAGTTTGCAAGACTTGGATTTTTGCAAAAGCTCGGCGCTTTACTGGTTGTGTGATTGGGGCAATTACCGGGTATCATTTTTTTTTAATTGATCTTTATTGGAGTATAACTGCTTCACAGTACTGTGCTAGCCTTGTCGCACAACAAAGTGCATCAGCCACATGCAGACATACATACCCATATCCCCTCCCTCTTGAGCCTCTCTCCTACTCTCCCTATCCCACCCCTCTAGGTCATCACAAAGCACCGAGCTGACCTCCCTGTGCTATACAGTATGTTTTTGTCTCAGTTGTTCAACAGTAAATGGAAGAAAATAATCTCTCCCTCTCATATTTGATGTGTAGATTCAAGGGGGTATTTTCATGGTGCCTAGAAGAGTACGTGCCTTTTAATTATAGGCAGCTAAGTTTTAGTCCTTTATTATACTTTCCTTATAATTTAGCAACTGTATTTGATTGAATTTGAATAATATCCATTCCCTGTACCTTTTTTCCACTCTTTTTTTTAATTGAAGTGTAGTTGATTTACAATATTGTGTTAGTTTTAGGTGTACAGCAAAGTGATTCAGTTATATATATATTATATATATATATATATATATATATAAATATATATATATAATATATATATATATACATATATATATTTCAGATTCTTTTCCATAATAGGTTATTACAAGGTATTGAATATTTTTCCCTATGCTATATGGTAAATCCTTACTGTTTATTTTATATATAGTGGTATGTATCTGTTAATCCCATACTCCTAATTTTTCTCTGCCTTTCTTTCCCCTTTGGTAACCAAGAGTTCATTTTCTATGTCTGTGAGTCTGTTTCTGTTTGGTAGATAAGTTCATTTGTATTATTTTTTAAATTCCACATATAAGTGGTATCATATAATATTTATCTTTATGTGACTTACTTCACTCAGTATGGTAATCTCTAGGTCCATTCATGTTTCTGCCAATGGCATTAATTCATTCTTTTTTATGACTGAGTAATATTCCATTGTATAGATGTACATCTTCTTTATCTACTCATCTGTCAAGGGACACTTAGTTTGCTTCCATGTCCTGGTTACTGTAAATAGTGCTGCTATGAACATTGGGGTGCACATATGTTTTTGAATTAGTTTTCTCCAGATATATGCCCAGGAGTGGGATTGCTGGATCATATAGTAGCTGTATTTTTAGTTTTTTTAAGAAGCCACCATACTGTTCTCCACAGTGGCTGCACCAATTTACATTCCCACCCACAGTGCAGGAGGGTTCCCTTTTCTCCACACCCTCTCCAGCATTTATTTGTTTGTAAACTTTTTGATGATGACTATTCTAACAGGTATGAGGTGATACCTCATTTTGGTTTTGATTTGCATTTCTCTAATAATTAGTGATGTTGGGCATCTTTTCGTGTGCCTATTGGCCATCTGTATGTCTTCTTTAGAGAAATGTCTATTTAGATCTTCTGCCCATTTTTAGATTGGGTTTTTTGGTTTTTTGATATTGAGCTGCATGACCTGCATGTATATGTTGGAGATAAATCTTTTGTCAGTTGCTTCATTTGCAAATATTTTCTCCCAGTCTGTAGGTTGTCTCTTTGTTTTGTTAGTGGTTTCCTCTGCTGTGCAAAAGCTTTGAAGTTTGATTAGGTCCCATTTGTTTATTTTTGCTTTTGTTTCTATCATGCACATTTTCTCTTTTGGCACAAAGTGATATTTATTTCTAAGTAAAACTACCTTTGTTTTAAACCCACATTGCTGGCAATCCTGTCAGATAAAGTGAGGACGGAGTAAAGTGTTAAAAAGTCCAATACAGTTGTTTAGTTTCTTGAAATGAATTCATTTCATTCCATGAAATAATTATTTTCTCTTTATAGTCTTCATTTCCCACCTTTCCTTCCTGTAATTTCTCAGAAAGTACTAGCTTTGTCTCTGCCACATGAAAATTTCAAAAAATATATAATTAAATCTGTTTTAATTATGCATTTACATGAAGAAATATTTAGATTTCTCTAAAAAAATAGTGTTCTTTTTGTTTTGTTTCCTATTATGACTCAAAATATTGAAATCCTCTAAGATTAAGATTATATATAAACATCTTCAAAAAGAATTTATGTAACTTACAATTCAATTCATCTAACATTTGAGTATCTACTGTGTGGAAAGTTCTGTGTTATAAGACAAGTGGAGAAAACCCCTGTGTAGTTTCTGCCCCTGATTGGTTGATGTACATTGATGATGGCATATATAAGTGGTGAGTTAAAATCAATTATAAAAATAGACATTTTGGGGCTTCCCTGGTGGCGCAGTGGTTGAGAGTCCGCCTGCCAATGCAGGGGACGCGGGTTCGTGCCCCGGTCTGGGAAGATCCCACATGCCACGGAGCGGTTGGGCCCGTGAGCCATGGCCGCTGAGCCTGCGCGTCCGGAGTCTGTGCTCCGCAACGGGAGAGGCCACAACAGTGAGAGGCCCGCGTACCGCAAAAAAAAAAAAATAGACATTTTGGGACTTCCCTTGTGGCACAGTGGTTAAGACTCCATGATCCCAGTGCAGCGGACCTGGGTTCAATCCATGGTCAGAGAACTAGATCCCACATGCGTGCTGCAACTAAGAGTTCACATGCCACAACTAAGGAGCCTGTGTGCCGCAACTGGAGAGCCAACGAGCTGCAACTAAGGAGCCCGCCTGCCACAGCTAAGACTCAGTGCAACCAAATAAATAATAAAATAATAATTAAAAAAATAAAGTGTATAAAAAATAGACAGTTTATACCAGATATACAAAAGGAAAAAAGAAGCAACTAAACCTTGGAAGAGGTGGGTATAGATTCTTAGGGATGTGAGCATTTTATCTGAAAAGTAGAGGCAAATGAAGATTTGAAGAGAAAATGAGACAAAGAGATTCTAGTCTGTGATAAACCATGAGTCAAAGCATCAGACACTAAAATAAAAAAGTTGCACACACAACTTGAAATCATGCTTTATGCTTGGGGTACAAAATCAGAACTGAGTGAAGTTCTTGCAGGATCTTTACTGGAGTAATCACGTAGCCTTATTCTGTAATACAAGGTGATCATCACTACTATAATTACAGTGATTTATTGCTAAAAATATTTTAGGCTCATCTAAAAAAAAAACAGATACAGAAGAAGGCAGAATTAAACCGAGATGATAAATCTGAAAGTGAGCCAAACAGATACGTTGGAAAGAAAAACGAGAGATCTTATTTTTAAAATATATACTTTGCTAATGAGAATTAAACATAGTGTAGAAGTGTCTAAGAAAGATTCAGGAAATTGGAATAGAATGGTAAAAAAGAAAAGAAGAGAAGAACATGAAACTTATTATGAAGGAATTTGCAGAGAATGGAAGACAGAGACAAAAATAGTCCAACTATCAAGCAGAAGGTTAGAAGCAAAATAGATGAATACAGATGGTATGAAATATATCTATTTAGGCTCTCAAAGAAAGAGTAGCAATATATGAAGAGCTGATAGGAAATATGAGTGGTCTATGCAAAACTGTACCCAAAACAATCAGATTCAGTAGTTCACAAATCTTTCTAACCCGCCCTGGGCTGTTTGAAGGGTTAGCCCTAACGACTAGAAGAGTTTTCCCAAATGTTTCCTACCTGGTTGTCTGAAGAATACAAAACATTCAACGAAGTCACCAGGAAAATCAAGACACAGGAAGCTCTAGCTGTCTTTGACCAAAGCTACCCAGAACTTGGTTGAGTTTATGGTGCTCTTACCAAAAGTTTCTTGCAGAAGTCCAGGTTCCAAGAAACCCGAACAGTTCTCAGGTGGGATAACAAGGCAGTTCTAAGGAGAAAGGGGATGTGTATGTTCCTTGTTGAGACCAGTAGTCTTAGGGGAAAAAGCATCTTCAATCACAAGTGACAGAACAATCTGACAGAAGCCCAGTGATAAAAGGAACTCTCCTTGTCTGACCTCTGTAGCCAAAAGATCACCTGCCTTGGCAAATGTGGTCACCTCTTTTGTACTGCCTATTTCCTCTTACCCTTCATGACTTTTCTTCTTTTTTTTTTAAACCACCCTATGCACAGGTCACATGAGTTTAGTGTTTACAGATCATACATTCTTGAAGACTAGGTCATACATTTTTGATCAGTGATTTCCATTCCTTTATTTTTTCCCACCCTCTCAATCTGAGCTGTGGTTTCTTCATCCCATTAGTCATTTTCTGATATTTCCCCTGAGGCTAAAACTTCATTTTCCAATTCTTTTTTTTTTGGTCTGGGATTTCATTTTCTGCTAGTTGAGCTTCCCTGAAACCATAGGATAAAATTTAATTTTTAAAACCTGACCTATTTCTATGTTTTCTTCGTCCCACTTGCTTAGTTACAGGCTGTCTTCGAATAATACACCTTGGAGGTGGATTCCACAGGAAATGAGCTGCTATCTGGATAATTAGGAAGTATAGTCATTTCTATTGAATAACAGTATTTAAAACATGCTATTTATATGGGATAAGAATTGCAACTTACACAGTTGCTCAACAGAGTAAAAAATGGTTAAATGTTTCTAAGATGTATCCAGTGAACATATTCCAATGTATACCAATGAATTGATTTATCAGGCTACACGGATTTCAGTCTTCACCACTTATCCTCTTTACTTCGGGTGATCATGGACCATGATCCAGGAAGAAATGGACCATGATCCAGGAAGAAATGGACCCTTATCCAGGAGGTCGTGGACCCTTATCCAGGAGGGCATGGACCCTTATCCAAGAGGTCAATGATGCTTATCTAGGAGTTCATTGATGCTTATGTGGACCAGCTGTTGAACATGCCGCAGCTTTAACCTGTGGCTTTCACCATCAGGTTACACCCTCTTTCATGGGCCTCCAAATCTGATGACATGGATTCTTCTTCATTTCCTACAGTCTTCATTATGCCAACAAAGTCCGGTAACTGGATCCATATCACGTTCCCCATAATTGGACCCTTGACCTGACAAACTCTCTGGTTGCCCAGAGATTGGCTTTGTCTGATGTGTCATCTGTCAAGTCTCAGCAAAAGCATTTTATCCCCCCAATGAAATCTCCCTTCGTCTCCCTCATCTGTCTGCTCCCTTAGAATCCTGGGTCATGAGCAGTTGCTTACCTGTGTGCTTCCCTTACTAGGCGGGAAGCCCCCCACCCTCCCAGGAGGGGTGGGATACCTCATTTGATATAGTGTCTTCCCGGTCCCTCATGGACGTAAAGCAGCACCCGGCAGATGCTGCCAAAGAGTTATTGAATAAAGTAATGAAATGTCCTATTTTATTCTCCACATCTGGGGTTTAATTTAGACATATGAAACCTTGATTCTAATGCAGTTTTTTAATTCTTTTTTCCTAGTCTGATGGGATGGGCTATTTTAGATTTACGTTCTTGGATTGCATGCCCTGGATGTAGTTCCCATTCTTTTTTTTTTTTTTTTTTTTTGCAGTACGCGGGCCTCTCACTGTTGTGGCCTCTCCCGTTGCGGAGCACAGGCTCTGGACGCGCAGGCTCAGCGGCCATGGCTCACGGGCCCAGCCACTCCGCGGCATTTGGGATCCTCCCGGACCGGGGCACGAACCCGTGTCCCCTGCATCGGCAGGCGGACTCTCAACCACTGTGCCACCAGGGAAGCCCAGTTCCCATTCTTTTATTCTATATTTGTGTGTGTGCTTTTCCCTTACTCATGTTGCATAAGGTGATAGCTGTGAACAGGCTGGAGGAGGGCAGTGCCTGAGCCTCAGGGCTTCACAGCTGCTCTAACCGTGGGAGTAGCCATGGACCGTCCCACGTCCTTGCTGTTCCCAACGTCACTCCCTGAGTGACTTCCTGGGCTGGTTCATTGTCCTCCTTACTGCTCACCCTGTTTCCGTGGTTTTCTGAGATGAACTTAGTACATTCTTTTAAAGCTACTCCCAGATTCACGGCATGCATGGCCCCCAGGGTTCTTTTTCTCTGCCTGCACTTGCATCGTTCTTTTGAGAGTGAAATTCTCCTACCCCGTGCTGCGGATCGCTTTCTGCACCCTTGTGCACGGAGCATCCTGGAATCTGAACCCTCTCCCTGGATGTAGAGAAGCAGAAGCAGAAATGGGTGGCAGATACTCTGGGTAAAGAACCACCCCGTGTCCTGCTCTGGAGGGTTGGAGAAATTTTGCATAGTTTGTTTTTGGTTTTGTTTTGTGTGTGTGTGTGTGGTGGTTTTTAATTTAAGCCTCAGCTTTGCATAAATGGTGAGAAGCCTCTTTTCACTTCTTCTTAGGTGCCGTCCATAGCAGAAGTTGAGCAACTACACGCAGTGCTCAGGCCCTGTGACCTGTTTCTGTAATGTTTTACTGGAACCCAGATACCCCCATTCTGTTGCCTGTGGCCAAGGTCTGCTTTTATCTTATCAGTTCAGAGGTGATCACCTGGTCCCCAGAGCCAAAAACACTGATAACCTGTCCCCTTGTAGAAAAATATGACAATCCTTTTTCTAAGTTGCAAGATGAAGCTGGGGTTTGCTGTGAGCAAAAACCGTGTAGATTTTCTCATTTGTTTTGCTTCCTGTTCTGAATTCTTCCCAGATGTGTTCGCACCGGTTTCTCTGTCATATTTATAACGTTTAGTGACACTTCTCTCTCTTTCTCTCTGTCTACCTTCCCAGTATAAAGTTGGAAGAGACAAAGGCTTTGTGATGCTAACAAAAGAGCTATATCCTGAATAAAGGGTGTATGTGACAGAAACATTTTTCTTTTAATTAAGACCTGTAACTTCATGGTAAGAGAGTTTATACTCTATGTTAGATATTTCCAAGCACACTCTAGAAAAAGCAAGAGAGAGGGCATTTCACAAAATGTAATGGACAACAAGGACCTACAAACTCTGGTCAAAATTATGTAACAACCTAAATGGGAAAGGAATTTGAAAAAGAAGAGATACATGTATATGGATAACTGAATCACTTTGCTGTACACCTGCAACTAACACAACACTGTTAATCACCTATGCTCCAGTATAAAATAAAAAGTTAAAAAAATAAAATAAAATGCCATAAACATAAAAAATGGAATGGAACTGTGACGAAGACTTTAGGTAAAAATTGCACAGGTTGTTAGATACATGTAAAATAAAGTTGTGTAAATTGATACAGGATATTCAATCATTAGCTCAAAAATTGCCCTTGATTTGTGTGTGTGTGTGTGTGTAAGCATAAGTTAATATTGTAAAGAATTCAAGGGGAAAAGTACATTAATGCCAAATGATCATAATATGACAGAAATCCTGTAACTACCAGATGAAGACAAAGAGCTTGTAGGGGAAAAAAATAGATCTTTTATTTTAAAAGGTAAATTAAAGGGGGAACACTTTTGAAATGCAGAAAACATACAAAGGAAAAAAAATCAGCATTATCCTACCACCACAGAAATAACTAGTGTTAACTACACAATTTAACTTTTTGATGCCTTGTCTCTTTCCCATTTGCTAAATGATTAATATTTTAAGTAGCATGATTGCTCAACATAGACATACAGGAAAGGGAGTATCGAAGAACTTCAAAGCCAATGGTGAAAGGATGTTTAAAATAAAAGTCAAATATAGTTTAAAAATTAACTTAGTGGCCAGTGTTTGTGTATGCATACCTGTGCCTGTACACATCTGAATACCAGAATAAAAATTCAGTGTAATGCGATTTTCATAAGAATTCAAGAATCATTTAAATAGGAAATTAAATAGGATATATCCTTCCTTTGTAAAAACATTTTGAGGACAAATTATAAACAAACAATTTAGTCCCAGAAGTACCCTTTGGGGAAATTCTATTTGCTTATGGAAACATTGCAAAGTATTGAACATGATTCAGTTTAATCATTCTCTCAAAAGGACAATAAAAAAAAAAAACACCCAAACTAAAAAACTCTACTTTGGAAATAATCATTATTTGGAAACAGTGCTTTTTGTAAATTTTCATTTTAATGTTTAACAACTGCTGTGAGCTTATTGCCAAATCATGTATTTAGATTTTTATCTTATGACTAAATGGTGATACTTTCTTCTGTAATGATATTTTTTCCCTTTGGGAGAACTATATCCGTAATACAAATTTAATGATAAAAAGGGTTTCCATTATTTGATCATAACAGGGACTCCAATTGCAACCTCCAAGTACAACCACTGATAACAAGTGTCATTTGATTGGGTTCTATATTTTCTCTTTTATCTGCCTTTGAAGATCTCAAAGGTATCCTCTGAGACTCCACAGCAAAAACGTACTCTTCTTCCACGCAGCCTTTATTTTTGTCCCTGAGGAAACTGACACATGATGGAAGCTGTCACCATTAGGGTTTCCTCTGTAAAATTAATAAACAGGATATGTGTGTGTTTAAAATATGGCAGACACGATTCAATGCATTCAATATGTATTATGCCATTTATTTGTCACATGGTAAGAAAAGTCCAATCATCTTCCCCTTTTAATATGTGAGGAAATTGAGGCACAGAAACATTAAATTTTTCAAAGTCAGGAGGGTAAACAACAGAATGGTTGAGATGGAAACCTATCCATTTCTTTTGCTCTTAGATCACTACATAGTTTAACAACATGAGATCATGTATTTCACTCTAATTTGAAAAGATACATGTAACCCAATGTTCACAGCAGCACTATTTACAATAGCTAAGACATGGAAGCAACCTAAGTGTCCATCGACAGATGAAAGGATAAAGAAAATGTGGTACATATATACAATGGGATATTACTCAGCTATCAAAAAGAATGAAATAATGCCATTTGCAGCAACATGGATAGACCTAGAGACTATCATACTAAGTGAATAAGTCAGACAAAGACAAATGTCATATGATATTAGTTATATGTGGTATCTAAAAAAATAATACAAATGAACTTATTTACAAAACAGAAACAGACTCACAGACATAGAAAATAACCTCATGGTTACCAAAGGGGAAAGAAATGGAGAGGGATAAATTAATAAGAGTTTGGGATTAGCAGATATAAACTGCTATGTATAAAACAGGTTAAAAAAAAAAAAACAAAAGGAGGACCTACTGTATAGCACAGGGAACTATGTTCAAATTCTCGTAATAAACCATAATGGAAAAGAATCTGAAAAAGTATATATATATATATATATATATATATATGACAATCACTCTGCTGTACACCTGAAACTAACACAATGTAGTAAATCAACTCTACGTCAATTTAAAAAAAAGAATCAAAAAAAAGATAGTGCATTTAACAGGCATGTATTACCATTGATACAGATGTGATTACCTAAGATATAGATGCAAGAAGTAAAAATTATTCTGTATCTTTTTTTTAAGCCAAGAAACTGGCTACCCCTGGAGGTCATAAGCCTTCAGAAGCCCATGATCTTTCCAGGATGTCACCTTCTTTTTGTAGAAAAGGGTGTATATTCCACCTGGAGCCCTTACCAACTCTGCAAATGTTGACATTTCCTGATGTTGATTAATAGGGTTTCAGGCTTTGAGTGATCTTCCCAACATCCTTAGGAGCAGGAATGTTCTTGCTGAGCCGGATGAAGCCTCTGGAGCAAATCTAATACTCGTAGACCTGCAGTGGGAGGTATTTTTGACCTGATCTCATTTGCAGGCTACTCATCCCTGTGGAGTTGAACTCAGGGCTGTACACATGGAACCAGATAAGCATGTAGGATGTCCCATGTGATAGAGCATCCTCCTTGGCACCTTTGCATGCAGTCGTTCCCATCAACACTTACAGTGGTCTCTTCCTCCCATCAGGGGAAAAAAGCATGATCCCAAAGGACTACATTTTGAAGCAAAATCCTGGTGCAAAATTTAAATAGCACTTTGACACATGACAGATAGGCTTCCTTTGTGTAGGATTAATTTTCTCCTAGAAAATAGAGAAGGGTGCTGTTTGCCATATTCAGAAGTGAATCATTGGTAATTTTACTGTCCGTGAAACAGAAGAAGCTGGACTTGGAGGTGGGTCTAGAGCATCCATCAGAAGGTATGCCAAGCCGTTGGTGAAAGTTTGCTGTTCATGTGACGTTTCCATTTCACACTTAAGGGAATCAGTTTGTGAGGCAGTTTGTGAGGACAGTAAGGGCAGTGCGCATCGGGCTTATGGAACAACAAATTAGTTACCGTGATAAAACAAATTACACCGAATATATCTAGACGGGCGGATCAAAGGTGTGCAAAGGAAAATAGTCAATAAGCAGGAAAATGTAGCTCTATTC
Organism: Mesoplodon bidens; assembly: GCF_964165515.1. Classification (NCBI taxonomy): domain Eukaryota; kingdom Metazoa; phylum Chordata; class Mammalia; order Artiodactyla; family Ziphiidae; genus Mesoplodon; species Mesoplodon bidens. The sequence continues at coordinate 139,418,491 of NC_138163.1, forward strand.
TTAAATCCTATTTCAGTGATGTATGTTGATTCGCAGAATTACACAACTTCAGTAGAACTGGTTATGTAATAAACATTCAAGGAAGTGACTTGGCTGTGACATGTTTTCATGGTTTGTACTTAGAGAAAGGATGTTATCACACTGCAGAAAGGAAGGGAGAAAATCACTTACGTAAAAGATTAAAGGAAGGAAGATGTCATAGATTTCTGTGCCTTCCTTCTAGAAATACCATCAAAAAAAGAAAAGGTCTGTGGAGAGGAATGTGAGAAGAATAACGGATTTATGGAAAGGTCAGTGAAACACCCAGAAAACTGTGCATAGTATCAGAAAATGAACCCCAATACACATTCCATTCTCCTTCATAGGAATCCAGCATACACACATGGACCCCTGTTCCTGACCTATGCCATCATAGCTTTACCTCTGACCTATGGGCATATGCATTTTCTTCTTGGTTTTCTTTTTTTTTTTTTCTGTAACGCTTTATTGAGTTGTCATTGATATACCCAAAGCTGCACATATTTAATACGTATATACAATTTAATAGGTTTGAACATATGTAGGGACCCATGAAGTCATTAGCACAATCAAGGCAATAAACATCCATCACCTCCAAAAGTTTCCTCCTGCCCCTTTTTATGATAAGACCATTTAACTTGATTTCGATTCTCTGAACAAATTTTTCAGCGAGTAATAAAACATTGTTCACTGCAGGGACTGCTCTACTGCATATCTCTAGAACTGGGGAGCTCTGTTTTCTAAAACAGTCACCTCTACAACATAAGTACCACCATCCATTTTCCCAAACTTTTCTACAATGATGCAAAAGTTCCGTAATTAGTTTTCACCTTGAAGGTCAACCTGTTGGGTTGATCAGTGTCTCCCCAAGTTCATGGTCACCCAAAACCTTATTGGGAAAGAGGGTCTTTGCACATGGCATCAAGTTAAGATGAGGTTATATTGCCTCCGGGTGGACCCTACTCCAATGACTGATGTCCTTAGGAGGAGTGGGAATTTGGATGGGGACCCGCAGAGGGAAGACAGCCATGTAAATGTAAAGACAGAGATTGGGGTGATGCAGCTACAATGCCAAGGATTACCAGGGACCCTCAGAAGCTGGAGGAGCAAGGAAAGATCTCCCCTTACAGCTTCTGGAGGGGGTGATTTCCTGTCCGCACCTTGATTGCAGACTTCGGGTCTTCAGGACTGTAAGGGAATATGTCATATTTTCTCTCTCTCTCTCTCTCTCTTTTTTTTTTTTTTTGGCCACCCAGTGTGTGGCACGTTGCTAAAGCAGCCCTAGGAAACTAACACAGTTATTTTTTTTTTTTCCAAACAAACAACTTCTTTAAAATTTATTTTTTATTGAAGTATAGTTGAATTACAATGTAGTGTTAATTACTGCTGTACAGCAAAGTGATTAAGTTATATATACATAGATCCTTTTTCATAGTCTTTTCCATTATGGTTTATTACAGGATATTGAATATAATTCCCCCAAACAACTTTTTATTGAAGTATAATTGATTTATAATGTTGTGATAGTTTCAGGTATACAGCAGTGATTCAGTTATATATATTCTTTTTCAGATTCTTTTCCATTATAAGTTATTACAACGTATTGAATATAGTTCCCTGTGCTATAGAGTAGGACCTCGTTGTTTATCTATTTTATATGTAGTGGTGTGCATATGTTAATCCCAAACACCTAATTTATCCCCCCCCCCACTTTCCCCTTTCATAACCACAAGTCACTTTCCCCTTTGGTAACCATAAGTTCATCTGTGTCATATTTTCGATTTCACATATAAGTGGTAGCATATGGTATTTGTCTTTCTCTGTCTGGCTTACTTCACTTAGTATGATCATCTCCAGGTCCATCCATGTTGCTGCAAATGTTGGATCTATATAATAACAACTAATTTTGCATCAGATTAAGAATAAGTTCTTCCCTGTATACAAATTGATATAGAATTTCAATGTCTTTTCCTGTTTTTATCTTTCCTTAAAAATATATTAAGGCAAATCTGTGATACACTTCTCATCATTTATCTTCCCTGTGGAGATTTTAAGAGGATTAACAGTCACATTTTGTAAATCTCTCTATGAAAAATATAGTGTATAATTAGCCAAAAGATCTGCGAATATCATTGCAAAATTGTCACTGAACATCTGAAGTCCTCAGAACATAAAATGGCTTTGAAACCAATTTAACTGGGAAAGCAGCGATTCTCAGATTTGGGGGATACTTAGGAATTACTTGTAAAATGCATTAAAGTTATAGATCCCAGCCCTGCCCAGGAGTCTGATTCTGTAGGTCTGGAGTGAGACTAAGACACCTGTACATGAGTGAGACAGGTTGATCAAAGAGGATGCTGCTCTGGTACCATCTCGTATTTTTTTTTTTTTTTTTTTTTTTTGCGGTACGCGGGCCTCTCACTGCTGTGGCCTCTCCCATTGCAGAGCACAGGCTCCGGACGCGCAGGCTCAGTGGCCATGGCTCACGGGCCCAGCCGCTCCGCGGCATGTGGGATCTTCCCGGACCGGGGCACGAACCCGTGTCCCCTGCATCAGCAGGCGGACTCTCAACCACTGCGCCACCAGGGAAGCCCAGCTATCTCGTATTTGTATTCCAGTTCTGGCCTTTTCAGTTCCATCTCAATGGAAAGTTCACCCAACTCTCTGAGCCTCAGGTTCCTTATCTACAAAATGGGAAGACACTATGACAACGCCTTGTATGAATATTAGGATCAAATGAAATTAAAGAAAATATATGTATATATCTATATGCAATATAAAGTTACACTGTATATTGCTCTATATAATATGAATGTAATTTTAACATAATATATTAATAAGCTATTATATGATATAAATATGCATGCATAGATTGAATATTTTACATATGTAAATATGTAAAATCCCTTCCCCTGCTGTATGTTATTTTGGAGTGCAGAAAATCAGCCTCTGTGCTTTTCCTACCTTGCACATTCTCAAGAGACAACCCGCCTGCACTTAGAAACCATCCATTGTCAGCGAGAAGGTTCATAGATTTTTAATATTTGCCGAGTGAGCATCTACAGTGAGCAGGGTAGAGATCCGTCACTCCCAAGGTACACTGACCTTTGGCTCTGGGAAGAGTGATACTTTTATGGCTGGATAATGATATCTTGTTCAATAGAAAGATCCAAACATGCTTTATCTTCATCAAAGCTGTAATTACAACCAGGCAGATGGCCCAGGGGATGAATTGCCTTGGGGTGCACAGAAGCCTTAGGAAAAGGATTAGGTGGAGCTACGGTCGTCAAGCTGTGATTATGCTGCTTGGGTTAAAATAAAGGGATATCAATCTTCATGCTGCCTTCTGCAAACACCTGACTGAGGAGAGAGGCACAAGTCAACCTCAGTCTCTCCAGCATGAGAGGATGCTCGTCAGTGGATGATGGGCCACAGGGTAGAAGGGGATCTCTCCTTGCAGGAGACTTCAGATCTGGACAGAGCCGTGCAATGGTCTTTCCTTTCTCTCATGCTCTGTGTTTCCTTTTCCTTACACAGTAATTGCTTTCCACATCCTCCTACCCACCGATGATGGGGTTTTCAGTCCATGTAGAGAGACATGACTGCAAGACTAAAGGGACAGTTAGATTTCACTGTTTTCTTGCATGTTCTCGTATCATCTGAGGAATGATGCATGCCCTCCGGGTCATCCTTGACATCTGCACTGGAGATTAAAACCATCAAAATGAAAGCAATCTGGGGTTTGGTCTGCATGAGTTTCCTAGGGCTGCTGTAAGACATCGCTACAAATGTAGCACCTTGAAACAACACTAATTTATCATGTTGTCGTGAATGTCAGAAGTCCAAAATGGGGTCTCCCTGGGGACTTCCCTGGTGGTCCAGTGGTTAAGACTTTGCCTCCCAATGCAGGGGCTGTGGGTTCGATCCCTGGCCAGGGAGCTAGGATCCCATATGCCTCGCAGCCAAAAAGACCAAAACATAAAACAAAAGCAATAGTGTAACAAGTCCAATAAAGACTTTAAAAATAGTTCACATCCAAAAAAATAAAAATCTTTCAAAAATACAAAGCAAAGCAAAATGGGGTCTCCCTAATCTAAAATACAGGTGTCCACAGAACTGCATCCCTCCTGGAGGCTTTAGGGGAGAATCCATATTCTTACCTTGTGCGGCTTCTAGAGGTGCCTGTAATCCTTGGCTCCCGACCCCACTTTCAACTTCAGAGCACATCACTCTGCCCTCGGCTGCTGTCTTTGCAGGTCCTTCTGTGACTCTGACCCATCTGCTTCCCTCTCAGAAAGACCCTTGTGAGGACATTGGACCCACCTGGATAATCCAGCATCATCTCAGCATCTCAAGGTCCTTAATCACATCTGCAAAATCCCTTCTGCCCAGTAAGGTAACCCGTTCACAGGTTCCACGGATTAGGATGTGCACATTTTTGAGGGTGGTTATTTTCCCCCCACAGGTCCATTCTCAGTTCTTTTTTTGTTTAATTTATTTTACTGAAGTATAATTGATTTACAACGTTGTGTTAATTTCTGCTGTACAGCAAAGTGATTCAGTTATACGTACATATATCTATTCTTTTTCATCTTCTTTCCCATTATGTTTTATCACAGGATGTTGAGTATAGTTCCCTGGGCTGTATAGTAGGACCTTGTTGTTTATCCATTCTATATATAATAGTTTGCATCTGCGAACCCCAAACTCCCAATCCATCCCTCCTCCATTCCACTCCCCTCCCCCTTGGCAGCCACAAGCCTGTTCTCTCCATCTGTGAGTCTGTTTCTGTTTTGTAGATAAGTTCATTTGTGTCATATTTTAGATTCCACATATAAGTGATATCATATGATATTTGTCTTTCTCTCTGTGGCCTACTTCACTTAGTATGATCATCTCTAGGTCCTTCCCTGCTGCTGCAAATGGCAATATGACATTCTTTTTCATGGCTGAGTAATATTCCATTGTACATATGTGCCACATCTTCTTTATCCATTCATCTGTCGATGGACACTTATGTTGTTTCCATGTGCTGGCTATTGTATATACTGCTGCTATGAACATAGGGGTGCATGTGTCTTTCTGAATTAGAGTTCTGTCTGCCATTCCCAGTTCTGAGCTCAAAATACATAAACAGCCAAGGCAGGCACCTGGTGACTCTCACTTCGCACAGTGAAAAAGAGCCATAAAGACTGCAAGGCTGACTTCTCACTTAACTTTATTTAACTGTGTTGGAATGCCTTAACTATCAGGAATATTGCTCTATATAAGCTGGGGCTGTAAATTTTCATTCGTGTCGGGATTTAATTTTCATAGCTATTGGGAAGGTGATCTGTATTTGCACTTAACATGGTGTACGGATGAAGTAAGAAAAAAATATATGATTGATGGGTAGGATTATTAGAAGCAATATTCAAAGGGCGACTGCTTTCACAGATGATCATTCAGCTCTCCAGGCATGGAAAGTGGATGACATCTTACTTACTGTATGCAGTAAATATCCTGTGATGCAATCTATATTTATAAATACGTTCCTAACTGCTTGATGAATTTTAGAAATAACAAAGCCATATCGCTGAACCTCAAAGGACGATTTTAACACTATTGCAGGAAGAAGAGGGTTAGGATGAGATTTAAAATCCCATATTGAAGCGCTATTCAAAATACTCTAACATCTAATGATTTCATAAATTTAGTAGTACCTTTTTTCCCCCTGATTCTTGAACCATTTCAGTGCATAAGAGAGAAAAGGGTTTACTGTTCCTTAGTTGTAGAAATCAACTGTGCCTCTTACTGAGCTTCTAGACACATACATTTATTCAGAAAGGCTTGGGGAACCTATGGTGTGTCAAGCCCTGTGCTAAGGACAGTGCACGAAAAGATGGGAATGTCTAGAACATTGACTTCAAGAGTCTTGCATATAGGAAATACTCAGAAGTAATCGGATTGTTGCTAAGCTTTCCCGAAAGCCATCAGGAGCATGTCTGGAAACATTTCCTAGAGTGTGTGTCTTTCCTGGAACCAACACTCAGGTGTGTCCTGGGGACCAGGGCACCGATGTGGAGGGTTTAAAGGAAAACCTTAGTCCAGCTTCTTGGTACAGAGGTATAGATTCTTGATACTCACAGTATGGCCAGAGGACCAGCAGTGCATAACAAATGACCACAAACTGGGCTGCTGTAACAAATGACCACAAACTGGGCACCTTAAAATAACAGAAATGTATTCTCTTGCCATTCTGGAGTCCAGAAGTCTGAAATCCAAATGTTGGCAGTGCCTAGCTCCTCCAAAGTCTCTAAGGGGGACTCCTTACTTGCCTCTTCCATTGTCTAGTGATTTCCAGCCTCTTTGGCCTTCCTTGATTTATAGACACATCACCGTGATCTCCACCTCCATCTTCACCTGGCTTTCTTCCCTCTGTGTTTCTGTGTCCAAATCTCCCCTCCTTAGGAGGACACTAGTCATTGGATACAGGGCCCATCGTGACCCAGTATAACCTCTTCTTAACTTGATTACATGCACAAAGACCCTCTTTCTAAATAAGGTCATATTCACTAAGGTTAGGACTTCAACACATCTTCTGGGGGGACACCGTTCAACTCACTATACCAAGCATCAGCCTCCCTCAGGAGGTCATTAGAAATCAGATGCCTCAACTCTGTGCCAGACCTCTTGAGTCAGAATCTGCATTTTTTTCAAGACCCCCCATGTGTTTTGTATGTACCACAATAGCATGGGTATAAGGCAAGATACAACATGTCCCACTCTAAGATAGGCAAATAATTTAGTACAGTCGCAGTTTGAGGGGGGGTACAACAGAGACTTGGCAGCATTGGCAGGAAAATGGGATTAAGAGGAAGGGAAGAGCATCTTGCTGAAGATTTTTGGGGGGTGGGACCCTGAGATACTTGCCATCATGGGGGTACCATGGTCAGAGTTGCCTTTTGCGTTTGTGTGGCTGCTGTGGAGAAGAACGGATGGGATAAAAACTGGACAGAAGGATACATATAAGAAGACCATCCAGGGATGCACGATGGAGTAATGAGAACCTGCATCAGAACAGCAGGGATGGAAATGAGCCATGAGATTCAAAATATAGGGGAACAAAAGGTTGGTTCCATGAGAAACGATGGTCATCTGAATGTAGGAAGATGGAGAAGGAAAAATCAGTGATGACCTATAGTGATACTGAGCAGCTTTGCGGACAGCGGGGCCGTTCACCAGGGATAAGGCAATTCACGAGGACCGACTTCGAGGAGGTTGTAGAAATTTCATTTTCAGACATCGACATTTCCGAAGGAACAGGAGCTGTATATGGTTGGTACCTTAGAGAGTTGATGTGCTTAGAGACACATTTTGGGGGCCTCATCAGGATATTGGTCCCGTTCAAGTTGTAAGGATGAGTGTCATGATCCCAGGAAAGAATTTAGAGGGAAGGAAAGAGAAAAGATGGACAAGGACAGGCCCTAGAAATAATGATCTTGACTACTCTTTTTTTTTTTTTTTTTGCGGTACGCGAGCCTCTCACTGTTGTGGCCTCTCCCGTTGCAGAGCATAGGCTCCAGACGCGCAGGCTCAGCGGCCATGGCTCACGGGCCCAGCCGCTCTGCGGCATGTGGGATCTTCCCGGACCGGGACACGAACCCGCATCCCCTGCATCGGCAGGTGGACTCTCAACCACTGCGCCACCAGGGAAGCCCTTGACTACTCTTGTTTGGAACAATATTTGGAAGAGATAAAACCAATGGGATGAAATGAAGACATCTCCCCTTGGGTGTGTCAACAGAGCAAAGGGAACTCCGTCCCGGAGACAGGATAGCGTAGTGGTCAAGCCCATTGAGTCTAGAGTCAGCCTTCCTGAGTGTGTCACTCGCTCTGTGATCTTGGACACATGATTCAATGTCTATGGGCCTCAGTTTCCTCATCTGTAAAAATTAAGGATAATGATCCTACCCACCTCTTCTTTAACACGTAGTAAGAGCTATATAGGAGCATTAGTCATTTTGATTATCACCATTCTTATGCTAGGATGGTAGTTTTAGTATGGGGGAGTCCTTTCTTTTTTAAGCAGGTATGGGTAACGTTTAGATGCCCTTTTTAGGGAAGTACTATTGTTTCTGAGCTATCAACACTCTGCAGCTTCAGCAACTTCATGGTTGACTTCTCTGCAGAGAGTAACCTCAGAACGTTATTCTCCTTCCCTGTCAGGGGCATAAGAGTCTGATCATCCCAGCCCCCCTCCCCAAGTCCTCTCCACAAGGTCTCAGAGACTCCAGAGCTCACCTGGATTGGCTGACACCTTGTTAAACCATTTCCCAAGCTCCCTTGTCTTTCTGAGTCCTGCTTCCTCTGCCTTGACCCCCAAATACTTTACTCAGCCTCCATCTCAGCATCTCCTTGGTAACAGCTCAGCATGTGACAATGACCATGCCATGACCCTGTCACAAAGGCACCCATCGTCTCACAGGATGATGAATTTGGGGGCAAAGAGCAAACATTAAAGGAGGTGATTCTTATGATTTACGGACACTGCATATGGTAGGCTTCTAGTAGTGGAAAAAATAAATTCCTGTCTTTCCATGTTATCTGGTTTTATCAATGAGTTACTAGTCAGTTCAGGGTCCCAACTCAGAACAGATGACACTCAAATTAGGATAATTTAAAAGAGATATTTACAGGGACTTCTCTGGTGGCACAATGGTTAAGAATCCGCCTGACAATGTAGGGACACGAGTTTGATCCCTGGTCTGGGAAGACCTACGTGACATGGAGCAACTAAGCCCATGTGCCACAACTACTGAGACTGTGCTCTAGAGCCTGTGAGCCACAACTGCTGAGCCCGTGGGCCACAACTGCTGAAGCCCGCATGCCTAGAGCCCCTGCTCCGCACCAAGAGAAGTCACCACAATGAGAAGCCCGCGCACCACAACAAAGAGTAACCCCCACTCGCCGCAACTAGAGAAAGCCCATGCACAGCAACAAAGACCCAATGCAGCCAAAAATATATAGATAAATTAATTGATTAATTAATTGAAAAAAGAGATATTTACACAGTATATTCATTCCCTATAACAAATGACCACAATCTTGATGGCTTGAAATAACACAAATTTATTATCTTACAGTCAGAAGTGGTCATTCTGGAGGTCAGAAATCAGAAATGGAATTTTCTGAGCTAAAATCAAGTTTTAGGCAGGGCTGCATTCCATCTGGAGGCTCTGGCAGAGAATCCATTTCCTTTCCTCTTCCAGCTTCTGGAGGGGCCTGCATACCTGGTATGTGGCCTTTCATCCATCTTCAAAGCCAGGAACTCCGTCACCTCTTTTTCCATCTTTCCGTCTTCTCTTTGACTCTTATCTTCCTGCCTCTCTCTTATAAGGGCCTTTGTGATAAAAATCCCCCTACTTTAAGATCCAGAATTTTAGTCACATCATCAAAGTTTATATGTGCAAAGGAACCTAACATATTCACAGGTTCTGGGGTTAGAAAGTGACATCTTTGGGGGTCCTTTATGCCAGTTACAATGCACCAGGACTCCATACAAAAGAGTGGCTGTGTTACAGGGGAACTGCAAAGAAGCAGCAAGTAATCATAATATTGGAGATATTTACTGCTCAGAAGCCCACTGGGAGGGGAAGGAGGTTACCATATCCTAAAGGAGATGGTCCCATGGAGAAAGGATCATGATAAGAATTGCCTTTGCTTGAGAGACCCTGCCATCCTAAGAAGCACCATAGGGAGAAAGCCAGGAGAATAAATACCCTCAAGTCATGTTCCCTTCACCCCACTCTCTGATGTCCTTGGCAGAGCTCCCCATTGGCCAAACCCAAGCAAGACCATACAGTCAGGGACCCTACTGATGGAATCCATACAACACAACCTCTGTGGACAGGCAGCAGGGTGAGGGTGACAAGCATATCTGCCTGTGTGAATAGAAGATTCCCAACATCATTCACCCTCCATGCCCCTCAATATGTATGCACATCCTTTATCTGGGACAATATCCTGACCTCAGTATTCCATCAACCTCCAAATCATTGGGGATGGATACCAATCTGTTCACAGTCTACCCATAGCCTTAAATGTCAGCCATCACCCTGTCCTTGACCTAAAAGATAAAAGGACATATAAATAAGTTCATTTGTATCATTTTTTTAGATTCCATTTATAAGTGATATCCTATGATGTTTGTCTTTGTCTTACTTCACATAGTATGATAATCTCTAGGTCCATCCATGTTGCTGCAAATATATACACATAACTAAATCACTTTGCTGTCCACCTGAAACTAACACAACATTGTAAATCAACTATACTCCAATAAAAAGTTTTTTGTTTGGGGGCTTCCCTGGTGGCTCAGTGGTTGAGAGTCCACCTGCCGATGCAGGGGACACGGGTTCATGCCCCAGTCCGGGAAGATCCCACATGCCGCGGAGTGGCTGGGTCCGTGAGCCATGGCCGCTGAGCCTGCGCGTCCAGAGCCTGTGCTCTGCAACGGGAGAGGCCACAACGGTGAGAGGCCTGCGTACCACACACACACACACACAAAACAGTTTTTTGTTAGGAATAAAAAAGATAAAACAGAGTATAAAGGGACAAACAAGTAACACGGGCTACAGTCTGCTTCTCTGATCATGGTAAGAAGACCCGATTGGCGATGATACCTGCTTTTCTCCATCACCATTCTTCATTTTTCTGTCCATCTGCCAACAGCCCAGCTTTAACTGGTGGAGGCAAAACCATATGGGATTTAGCTTATTATTGTTTTCTTACACTTCCGTTTGTACCCACTAGTCCCTGAGGTAGGCAGACATGTGCTTATTTTTATGACATCCTTACACCCTGAAGTAGAGAGAACACCTGATTTTTAAGAACGTTGTCTCTAATCACTTCCAATACACCGTTTGCCTCATAAAAATGTGCAGGTGCGCTCAGAACTTGGCAATGCCAGTGGCAGGTCACTAAGCTGAGATGGAAAAGAACTGCATTGGTTGCAGTTTCAATGAAATATTGATTACACTCTTTTTTTAATGCAGCTCACTGAGTGTGTGTAAATCTCAAAATTTTAAGATGCTCCTGCATTCTACCCCTAAAAGCAATAGAAATGGAATAAATGTAAGCAGGTTTGGGGTGGGCTAGTAGGGGAAATGGTATAGGCTACTGTGTTTTAACTGTTGACATAGAGGTGGATGTTTCCTTTTTTAGTGCAGTAAAATTCAGATAACATAAAAGCAAACTGTTAACTATTTTAGAGTATACAATTCAGTGGCATTGGTACATTCATAATGTCTTGCAACTATTACCACTAGCTACTTCCAAAGCATTTTCATCATCCCCAAGGGACATCCCACTCCCCTTAAGTGGTCTCTTCTCATTATGCCACTGGAGAGTGTGTGTGTGTGTGTGTGTGTGTGTTTTATTATATTGTCACATAGGAATAAAAGCAAACCATTCCACCTACCTTGGTTTATCTTGACATGCTGGTCCTGAGAACAGTGAATTCCATTCTTTGCTTTAAAGCTCTTTTTGAAAAGGAGAAAATCTAACAAAGTTTAATAGCATGTACATAGGAGAGACCCAGGAAAACTGACTTACTCTTTTTTTTTTTTTTTTTTTTTGCGGTACACGGGCCTCTCACTGTTGCGGCCTCTCCCGTTGCAGAGCACAGGCTCTGGACACACAGGCCCAGCGGCCATGGCTCACGGGCCCAGCCGCTCTGCGGCATGTGGGATCTTCCCGGACCGGGGCACGAACCCGTGTCCCCTGCATCGGCCGGCAGACTCTCAAGCACTGCGCCACCAGGGAAGCCCCTGACTTACTCTTTAGTACTTTTATACTAACTTTTTTTTTTATTATGGAAACTCTCAAACACATGCCCAAGAAAAGAGTGAATTCCTGCAGACTTATCATGGATGTCCCATATTAATATTTACCACGGATGTCCCAATATAAATATTTGCCAACCTTTGTCATTCATTCCCCTGCTTCTGCTTTCTAGGTGTGTCTTTGTTAAACGTCTGTTTTGGGGACTTCTCTGGCAGTCCAGTGGTTGAGACTCCGCACTTCCACTGCAAGGGGCATGGGTTCGATACCTGGTCAGGGAACTGGAATTCCACATGTGTCGTGGCACGGCCAAAAAAAAAAGAAAGTCTGTTAGACCCAGTTCCAGAGAGCACACTCTTACCTGTCATCCCTTTAACACTCAGCTTTGACAGATACGAAGGTGATAAATAAACACGATGGCACCATCACATCTGGACTTGTTGCCATAGTGTCCACTTGGAACTCATGCCATGAATGTGACCTGTTTGGGAAAAGGGTCTTTGCAGAAGTGATAAAGTTAAGGATCTCGAGATGAGATGTTCCTGGATGGACAAGTGGGTCCTAAACCCAATGACACGTGTCCTTTTAAGAGACAGAAAAAAAGACACACAGAGCAGAAAGTGTGAAGACAGAGGCAGAGATTGGAGTGATGAAGCCACAAGACAAGGAGACCAAGAATTGCCAGCAACCACCAGAAGCTAGGAGAGAGGCATGGGACCCATCCACCTTCAGCATCCTTAGAGGGAACCAATCCTGCTGACACCTTAACTTCAGACTTCTGGCCTCCAGACTGTGAGAGGATATAGTTTTGTCCTTTTAAGCCGCCCAGAGCGTGCGAATTAATACAGCCTTCTCTAGGAAACTAATCCAGCACTTAATAGTTTCTGAAAGTCATCTAACACTTGTTCATATCCAAATTTCCCTGATCTTCTCCCAAAATGACTTTTCTATGCTTGGTTTGTTTGGATTAAGATCCAGTTTAGGTTTGTAGGACCATCTTAACGAGAAACGCCAATCTGGAAAACATCCCATGTTGAGGAGTGGTCACATCCAGCCATGCCTATAACAAACCCAATCTCTGTCATTACATAGGGTAACGTGAATGGAAAATAGCTGCCCGGATTTGTATTAAATGTAAAGGTAAACAACCCCAAAGTCACACACAACTTCGTATGTCACCATGCAGACACAAGTGCAAAAGACACACACAAAAAAAATCTAAGAGAAAGTATCAAACAGAGGCACTTAATTTGGGAAGTGGAAACAGCTCATCTAGGATGACCCAGTAAATACACGTGCACGCTTTAAAAATATATATATTTATTTATTTATTTGGCTGTACCAGCTCTTAGTTGTGGCACGCAGGATCTTCGTTGCTGTGTGTAGGATCTTTTAGTTAGTTGCGGCATGTGGGATCTAGTTTCCCGACCAGGGGTTGAACCCAGGCCCCCTATATTGGGAACACGAAGTCTTAACTGCTGGACCACCAGGGAAGTCCCACATGCATGTTTTTTTTTTCCGCCTCTCTTTTTCAAAGATAAATGGGGTATTTTGTGTCCTGGGTAGAATGTGGCACTGGATATGAATTTATGGAGTTCTTATGCCCCACCATCCGAGATCTGTGTATCATCATCTGTTCGGTTTGGAGATACCCCTGGATTCTTACGTACGATAGGGTGTGAGATATACTGCCTTACTGTGACTGGATGCCCCATGAGGGCTTACTGAACTCAGCTGGATTTACATTAGATTTGACATTAGGGCAATCTGTCTCGCGTCTTTTGTCCTGGATGGATGTAGCTCATGAGGCTGAAGCAATTAGAGCCAAGGTTTATTTCTGTCTGCTTTGTCCAACAACCTGTATCTGACCTTCCTAGATAAACACCTTGATTTGGAATCTATCAGGTAGAGAGTTTTCACTGTTTTTCTCTGCTTTACCTTTTCCACACTTCCCTGATGCTAGTGGATGCCCGGAAGGAGAGGTAATTAATAACTGGATCTAAGCTCTCTGAGAGAGGGATGAATTTCTTGTATGTTACTAAATCACTGCTTCCTCCTATGCAGACTTGGTTACATAAAGATACTAATTTAGAACTGTGATGAGGAAGCCTGATGCCTCAGAGTGATGGACCATAGGAGACAAATTACTCAATATTTTCACATCTCACATTTTAATTTTGTACTCTCTGCTATACTTCGGATGCGACTACAAATAGCTTCTTTGAAGGTCGCCGTGTGCTTTTTAGCGTGTTAAACGTAGAAGTGTGGTGAGAACTAGGTGTTTTTAAATCCTTTGCAGAAAAAAAAAAAGATCTTAAAAAATATCAGCCAAAATGTTCCTTCCTGTGCTCAAAATATCTTTCAGTTATGTTTGAATGTTTGATATCCACATGTGTACTTATTACAAATGTGGTTATGAAAATCCTGCATTTATTAAAATGAGATGTTTTAATCGTGCAGTTTTAGAAAAGATCATCTTAAAGTCCTGTCACTGAGTTTTAATTTTATCGTACAATCAGGTCTTCAGTACTAACAAATCCATATAATGTGTTGATAAGTATTAAGATTAACCATGAAAATGAACTCTGATATAGTGTGTTAGTAATAAACTATTTTAAGGGGCATGCGCAAACAATGAATGTTTGAACTGTTCTAGATATATGTCTTCTTTGGGACAAGAGGAAACAAAGATACTCGTGAATATTATAACTAAGGGACTCTTGTGTATTTACAGAATATAGGATCACCGTTTTGACCCAAGCAAAGCAGTGAATCTGAACTCTAGGAAATGACCTCCAGAGTTTACTTAATTTCTGAGCACAAATCAACAAAAAATTGAAAGTTGCACATATGACACATATCATAGTTTAGAAATCGAAACCAATCCCTCCTGCTTAAACCAGTGAGACATCTGAGGTTCAGTACATTTAACCAACTATGCAACTTTGTTTCCCAATTTGTCCCCAGACCACAGCAGATTTTTCTAGAGTTGCAGCTCCAAAGCAATGTGCTCCATACTTGTAGAGCAAGGGGTGGTTGAGAGGTGGGCATACAGGGATAACTGAGCACTGTACCTTATCCTTTGTATTTGGCCATTGCATCATAGGGCATGGCTTCTTGCCCGGGATACCCAAGTTTTCCTAGTAAATGATGCCAGCACCACATTCAGAATGGGTAGCTTTTTTTGAAAGCAGAAATCACACCCGTGAGACACAGTGTTTAATTCATAAAAGTCTGTTGCATTCTGATCCCTATATGTTACCTTCTCTGAAAACTAAGTTTTCAGACAATGTAACATTATGTTCTGAAATACTGATGCACATATTGTGTTCATTATGGACCTTAAAATGCTAATAATTCAGCATTCTGAGTATGAAAGCATAGCAACTTGAAAACAGCTCTTTTTTGGTCCTCATTACACAAATGTGTAATTATATGAACCTGGAATTAGCAAGGAACTCATTGTGTTAAGCTTTTTAGGTAGGAGCTTATTAATCACTGGAGCTGACTTTCCAGAGCTTTTATTTCTGGGGTGTAGAGAGGGCAGGTAGGATCCCTACATCATAGTATTGCTTTGAGGATTAAATGGGGGGACATGAGCACAAAGTGAGATGGACTGGGACCTGGGAGCCTTTGCTGCCGTGCCGTGCTTGCACCTGGACAAACATCTCTGCAAGCAATAGATACAAAGAAACTAAGAGGGGCTAAAAATAACTGCTTGCATGACAAGCTGGGGTAAATTAGGAATAATAAGATACAGAAGGGCTACAAACCAACTGCCTCTTCTCAGGGGCCAGGAGCAAAAGCAGGGTCCTGTGCATGATCCCTGCACACGGCACCACCCAGGGGGTGGGCGGTCCACCTGAGCCACCGCTCTGGCCCGACCCACCAATCCGTCCTCACCCTCACCCCATTTAAGGAACCAGCCCGCCGACCTCGGGGAGCGTGCAAGGGCACCTGTTACTTGTTTTCACTCCCTCCTGCTGTAGCACGAGTCCCAGTAAAACCTTGCCTGAAATGCTTATGTGACCTCATCGGTTTTTATTGATTTAAAAGACTGAGGACCCAGATCGGTATCATACTTTGTGGCACCCCAGATGGGATGCCCGTGGGGTCTTTTTCCCCCGGAGAGGATCCAGGCACCTTCAGGACCACCAAATGCAGCTTCCTGGTCCGCGGGTGACAAGCGACCACCAGAACCGCTTGTTTCAGCATCAGCATTTGGTAAGTCTGCCTTCGTCACCCTGAGGGCCTCAGGACCCTCATTCAGGCAACGCTTTCATTCTCCCCTTTGTCCTTTTTCCTCTCCTGATATCTCTACTTCTCTTTCTCTGTCCTGTCCTTTGGAGAGGGGTGATTACAGAATCACTCCTCTGAGCTCGTGAGACCACGCTCCCCTAAAAGAAGCATTCCATAAATGTCTGCTTGCACGGGTTTTTTTTATACTGTATTCATTTTACGTTTACGTTTGCTCCTGGAGGAAAATATATCCAATTATTATACTATTCCTTATCCTTATACTAAGACTACGCAATTGTCTTTTCCATGTTGCATATCAACATTTGTGCAACGTTTTAGGAAGCCTGCCCTATATAGAGACCTACTGATTAAAAAATCTGGGGAAGTTTTTTTGGAAAGAACTTTATAATAAGTTATAAAGTTATAAACTTTATAATAAGTTTATAACTTATTATACTTATAATAAGTTATAACTTATACTTTATAATAACTTATAAAGTTTATAAGTTATAAACTTTATAATAAGCTATAAAAAGGATTCAGGGCTTCCCTAGTGGCGCAGTGGTTGAGAGCCTGCCTGCCGATGCAGGGGACACAGGTTCGTGCCCCAGTCCAGGAAGATCCCACATGCCGCGGAGCGGCTGGGCCCGTGAGCCATGGCCGCTGAGCCTGCGGGTCCGGAGCCTGCGCTCCGCAACGGGAGAGGCCGCAACGGTGAGAGGCCCGCGTATGGCAAAAAATAAATAAATAAATAAATAAATAAATAAATAAATAAATAAAAAAGGATTCGTTTTAAATAGTTAAATTATCACAGTTCCTGTGTGTGCTAAAAGTCATTGAAACATACCCTTAAAACGGATGAATTTCAACCTTTGTAAATGATAATAAAGATGTTTAAAGAGCACCATAGATTTTATTAACCAGCCAATTTGAAATAGAGCATTATAAGATAATATCTAAGGGATAGACTCGAAATTAAGTTTCTGATTAAAAGAATCCTATTTCCAACTAACTATTCAGGAATCGCTAAAATTCTGTAATTCACTTGCAGCTAAGGAAGCAGATGGTGCTTTGCCCTATCAATCATGACTTTCTCCTAATTGTCTAAGATCTACTGAGCCTCTTCTGGGTGTCCCCTGCTATCCGTGTCTCGTGGTGGGATACCCTGGGATGTTGTTGCCACGGAATTGCACCTTAGGATAAACTTCAGAAAATTATTTCTTTCGGCATATGTAATTGTTGAGTTTAAGCACTACATCTTCATTAGCAATATTCTTTCAGAGCTTTGCAATTCTCCAACATGGTATGTGAAATCTCAAACTTTTCTTACTTACGATGCTAGGAATGAAACCATGTCTTCAAAGGAAAAAAAACGCTTATCTATCTAGAATTAAATATTTAGTAAAAATAGCCTTCAGAAGGAAATCATAAAGAAACACGACAGAGAGGATCAAAAATCAATACAGAGAATTAATAAACCCAAGAGTTGTTTCTTTGAGAAGATCAACAAAATTGACAAATCTTTACCTAGACAGACCAAGAAAAAACAGGAGTCAAATTACTAAAATCAGACATGAAAACTTATCTAAATGAAATGGATTATAAGATAATGCTATGAACAATTATATTCCAAATGTTACGTAACATAGATGAAACGGGCAAATTCCTAGAAAACACAAACTACCAAAACTGATGAAAGAAGAAATAGGAATAGATCTGTAAATTATACTTCAAAACTAAAGGAAAAATGAAAATATTTTTAGATGAATAAAAACTGAGAATTCAGAGCTCAGCAGACAATGCACCTTCATTAGGATTTCTTGTAGTTTGTCTTGAAGGGAGGTAAAACCAGATAGAAACATATCTACACAAGGAATGAAGACAGTTAGAAATGGTAATTATACAGGTAAATATAGAATCATTTTACCTCTTAATTCATTAAATCATAATTTATCATATAAAGCAAAACAGTATAAAATATTCTGTTATATAATACATGTACAAGGAAAATGTGAGACAAAAATAGTACAAATAAAAAGGGGAATATGGATGTTTAAAATTTGAGGTTCTTACATTATATATAAAGTGGTACAAATTATTTGAAATTTGCGGTAATAAGTTAAAATATTGTAAACCACTAAATAACAGCTAAATCAATAAACAAAGAGGCACAAAAAGCCAATAATAGAGCTAAAATGAAATGCTAAAATAGGTCCAATCTGAAGAATAAAATGTATGACAAATTGAAAACAAATAACAAGATGGTAGACATATTTTTATAATATTTATAATTGTGTTAAAGTAAATGGCCTCTTCCAGGACTATTTCAAGAGAAATGTAAAGTGAGCCAAAACTCTGAGCTACGTGTATAATTTTAAATATCCTACCTGTAGCCATCATTCGAAAAGTAAACTGAAATGGGTAAAATAAATTTTAAGAATATATTTTATATAATGTGATATGGCCAATATATTGTTTCAGGATGTAGTGAATGAAAATATGAATGAGATGTAACATCTTTTGTTGTTGTTGTCATTGACCATCCAGAATTATCCATGGGTCAAATAAGGAATCACAGGGGAAGTTGTAAATATTTTGGATTGAATGATATGGAAACCATAAGTATCCTATGTTTTGTCTTGTAGAATCTGAGGTGATGGAAATGCCCTTTCTCTTGGTAGTAATAAATGTCCTTCATCTTGTGGATTACACAGGTTGAAACTCAAATTATTTCCTTTTATTTGTGTAAAAAGTGGATGTGTAAGAAGCTAACATAATGAAACACCAAAATGATCAAACACCACCACCAACAAAAATACAACATTTGTGAAAACAAGGCAGATAAATAAAATTCTCTATATTGGAATTTTATTTATATGAATAAATGAATTATATATAAATGATTAATATAAATGAACATATTTATAGTAATAATGTTCTAGAGCTTCAGGCAGGACAAATTTATAGGCAGCAAAAGGCAACAAATTTGGGAAAAAAATGATCAGAATGACTCAGAGAAAAGCATGTTGAGTACAGTCTTCAATTGGCTATCAATACAGTATATTCTGTGCCTACTTAGACACTTTAAGGAACAACTTTCTTCCTTTCTTCTTTCCTTCCTTCCTTCCTTTCTTTCCTTTTCTGCTCTTTCTTTCCTATTGAGGTATAGTTGATTTACAATGTTTTAGTTTCAGATGTACAGCAAAGTGATTCAGATACACTCACATGCACACACACACATATATAAATTCAGATCCTTTTATAGATTGTGACAATATATTGAATATAGTTCCCTGTGCTATACAGTAGGTCCTTGTTGTTTATCTATTTTATATATAGTAGTGTGTATCTGTTAATCCCAAATTCCTAATTTATCCCCCATCACTTTCCCCTTTGGTAACCATAAGTTTGTTTTCTATGTCTGGGAGTCTGTTTCTGTTTTGTAAATAACTTCATTTGTGTCATATTTTAGATTCCACATGTAAGTGATATCATATGGTATTTGTCTTTGGCTTACTTCACTTAGTATGATCATCTAGGTCCATCCATGTCACTGCAAATGGCATTATTTTATTCTTTTTTATGGCTGAGTAATATTCCATTGTATATATGTACCACATCTTTATCCATTCCTCTGCTGATGGACATTTAGCTTGCTTCCATGTCCTGGCTATTGTAAATAGTGCTGCAATGAACATTGGGGTACCTGTGTCTTTTTGAATTATGGTTTTCTCAGGGTATATGCCCCGTAGTGGGATTGCTGGTCATATGGTAGTTCTAGTTTTAGTCAAAATCAGTAGAATTTTATGGAACTATTATTTCAGTAACGTGATTTTGCGGGGGTCCAGTAGATCTCAGAAAATAACATTCAAAATATCCTATGACCCCATGATCCTGTTAAATAAGTCAGATAGTATAAGTATATTCAGCATGTCCAAATATATCAAGGGGTAGCCGGGATATAAGAGGGGAAGTCTCCTGAATAATAAGGTATCTGGTAAGGGCACAACGGTTCAAAATGAATTCTGTTCTATTTTCCATCATGCGTTTTACAATTTTTTCTTAAAAAAAAATCCATCTCAGCATCACCAGCTGTTTCTACTGCTTTTTGTTAATCCTATCATATCCATTTCTGTGAAAACAAAATGTGTTAGACCAAAAAAAATAAAATGCGAAGGAGAAAGAACATATTTTATTTTTGTTTTTTATTCCTCTCCAAATGAGGTCAACTTGAGACACCTTCAGTATGTGAAATATGTATGTCCAAAGCAATTCACCCCATTAATAATGTATCTGTGGTTTTTCCTCTGTATTTCTTCTAAAATGTAGGCAAAAATCAGCAATTATGTGAACTGACAAGGCTTTGCCTGTTTTTACTTTTAAATCGAAAATCTTCGTGTTAAATGCATAGCTCTGAAGAAAGGCAGTTGCCGAGAGACATCTCTCTTCCTATTTTGTCTTTAATTATTTCAGCGAAAACTATGAAAAAGGAGTCACTCTGAATTGAGTTTTTGGAAACTATACAGGAGTTTTTCTGGTTCTACGCCTCATCCTTTCTCAGTAAAAGGTTGATTTTTATCTTGCCTTCCTGAGCTATTTATGCCATTTGCAGAGATCTAAACAGATGTGTTTCATTCATATTTCATTCAGAATCATGTCTTAATATGAAGGTTTGATTTTTTTCCCCTGAAATTATGTAGACTTTAATTTCTTATTTTCTACTTTATGTGGAAAAATCCCTTAATTTTTCTGTAATGGAATTCTTGGATGGAAACATAGATCAATTTGAACCAGGAGCATTATTTAGTCTTTAGAATTGTTTTATGTACGACTGCACTTTTTGAACTGAGAACACATCATATTTTATAAAATAGGTAAGTGTGGGCAGTAATGAAGTGTATCTATCACTTGCACATTAATGTCTCTGTTCATGTTTCTGTCATGTATTTCACTCCTACAAAAAGTAAAGTATATTTTTTTCTGTTGCAAATCCAGTTCTGGTCGTTTTACCCCATAGCAGTAAATTCATAGAGGCTCAGAGTCAATGGTCTTAAACCCCGAGTACCATAAATCAAACTTGCATTGGCTGTATAATTTGTTTCATTTCTTTGGGTCACAAAAGTTCCATCTTAATTGGGAACTATCTTAAGATGCATTTTTCTAGAGTACTGCACAGTTTACTGAGCAGGGGAGGGCTCTTCCCTATGGTATTAATTAATCCATTTCTTCCTTGCTGCCTTCTGAGGATGCATGGTGAAAAATCCCAGAGGGAGAGAAGAAAACCAACTCTCCATCACCCACATTTCTGGAGGCCTTGAAGGAAAGCAGGACACATCTTCCTTTTTTAAAATAATGTGGTGTCAAAGACTTCCATCATAAATACAGTGTCTGTATTTCCAGCATAAGTACAGATGATGTACTTTACATCCATACAATTGTAGAAATATCCGTGTTTATTATTGCTGTTACCATTACTTTGATTTTTTAGTTCAGTACATTTATTATTGCCTTTACCATTACTCCATGCCCCTTATGTAGAGCTGGAGACATAAAAATGTAAATTTGACAAAGTTGGGTTCACTTTGATGAACATTTCACTCTGTTTGCTAAACCAAAATGTGGACATTACAGGAAAACTGAGGTTAGTAAGTGGCAGATACAATTAACTAATGTCCATCCCGTACATAATAAGTATATGAATAAGATAAATATCTTAACATTGTATATATATCAGTATAAACATTATATATAATATGACTATTTCTATTTTGCTGGGGGTTTTCTTTAAATGAAAAATTAGTGACATTTAGTCAACGCTTTTCATCACTTATAGCAGTTAACATATATATGGTGATGATAGTCGTACGTTTAATAAATTAACACAAGAATTTACATTTGCTCTTGAAATAAACCTCAAGTCATCACAGTGAATTTTTCTTTAAACATCAGCTGGATTCTATTTGCTAGTTGTTTAAAACATATCTCTGAATTTGTTGTTGTTTGTCTGATATTTCTTGGATTTTGTCAGTGCTTTGCTAGTTTCATAATCAAATGTGGAACTATTTCGCCTTTTCTGTGTCCTAAACCAAGGTAAATATTAGCAAGTAAATCTTATTTTCAAAGAAGAAAATTCTGAAGCCATCTGGAAATGCCATCTTTGAGGGGGAGAATGGGTGAGGCAGGGAGTGAAGTTGGGTCTCTCTGGGATTATATAATTAGTCAGTTTCCAGTTTCTTCTGGGGGAGAAAAATGGATGTACAGCAAAGCATCCATTTTACTCAAGTTTTCAAATGCATTTGCACAGACTGGACCAAACAAGTTGACTTTGATTCCTTAATCTCCTTCATAGCTAAGATTTCATCTACTCATTTCCTACATTATACATTTGGACTCCCTGCCCTTTTTTATGATGATCATGTGAAACAGTTTATCTGTCATATTTTTTTCTTTACCAAAGAACCCATACTAGGAAGTTTTGTTAACTTTTATCCTCGTGTATCTTTTTTTTTCTTTTAATATGTTTATTTATTTATTTTTGGTTGCATTGGGTTTTCGTTGCTGTGTGCGGGCTTTCTTTAGTTGTGGCGAGCGGTGGCTACTCTTTGTTGTGGTGCACGGGCTTCTCATTGCAGTGGCTTCTCTTGTTGGCACAGGCTCAGTAGTTGTGGCGCATGGGCTTAGTTGCTCCGCAGCATGTGGGATCTTCCCGGACCAGGGCTCGAACCTACGTCCCCTGCATTGGCAGGCAGATTCTTAACCACTGTGCCGCCAGGGAAGTCCCTATCCTCATGTATCTTTTAAAAATTGTACCCTTTATTAATTCCTCTCTAATTCCTGCAGCATCTATGTACTTTGGGCTGTTGTTGTCTTTTGGATTTTGCTTGGCAAATGCAAGGTGTGGTTAGAAAGCTTCCTTCAAGCATCAGCACTGTTCAGCTGGATGAACTGGTTTCTGGAATAATATAACTGTTACTCAAAGTAACACTTTATGGTTCCAGTACTCCTGGCTGCAGCATTCAAAAACATTACTATTTAAAATTTCATGCCCACTAGGCCTAGACCATATCACAAAGTATACCCAACATGAGTATGAGGAAATAGCATGGATTTCTGTCAGCAGCCACACCAGAGGAATTGAAATATACTTTGGGAATTTAAGCCCAGTATTGTTTTCCAAAAGTGTGAAGGAAGCAGGGATACTTAGTGGAACACATTAAGTTTTAAAGTTTTTCCACCAGCAGAACCCTATTGAATGAAAAGTGCTAATATGTTACTTCTTCTGGTTTCTTTCCTCTTTCTCCTACTAGGTTTGAATTACTCAGTATTTGACCTAGACAGGAATTTCCAACCATATGCACAATTATAAGAAGACCAGAGTGTTTCAAATATAGCTTTTTTTGTTGAACGTGAAGTAGAAATGGTTCATTCCATTAATCCAAACCATCTATTTGAGTCAAATGTTCTGGTGCTGCTACCCAGCTTTTTTTCTTCTTCCTTTTTTTTTTTTTTTTTTTTGCTGACAAGCTCAATTGTAAATTTGGCCACTTATAGGTTGGGTTTCTAGTATAATAGAGACCTTCAACTCTTTCACAATATCTGTATAAAATACTTTCTACTGAAGAAATGTGATTACCCTTATTAGCACTAATGGAAAATGTCTCCATGCCAGATCGTTTTCAATAAACATGCACCGGGTGTCCTGGAACAGGACTAGCACTGGGGTTTGAGGCGGTGCCCTTAGGAAATTACGTGCTCCTTGGAATTTTATCACCATCTTACTTTGTTCTTTAACAAAAACTTGTAAAATAAACTGATTGAAAGAAAAATCCCTACATCAACTCTTTTCACAGCAAGGATTCTTAAAGTTGGGCTTTATGCATTTATTAGCTACTCTAAGACATCCCATTCAAATTTGGGTCAGAAAAGAATTTAGGACAAAAACATTAGATGCCTGTTTTAAATTATAATTTTATTTTTATTTTTTTCCAGCTTTATTGAGATATAATTGACTTATAACGTTGAGTACATTTAAGGTGTGGAATCTGCTGATTTGTTTATATTGTGAAATGATAATAACAATAATTGTGGTGAGAACTTTTAAAATCTGCTCTCTTAGCAACTTTCAAGTATATGATACAGTATTGTTAACTGTATGTTTACTGGATTTATACGTAACCATGCTGTACATTAGACCCCAGAACTTATTCGTCTTGTAACTGAATGTTTGTACCCTTTGACCGACATCCCCCCATTTTCTCCACCCCCCCCAGCCCCTGGTAACCACCATTCTCCTCTCTGGTTCTATGAGTTTGTTGTTGTTGTTTTTTCAGATTCCACATACAAGTGAGATCATACGGAATTTGTCTCTCTCTGTCTGACTTATTTCACATAGCATAATGCCCTCAAGGTCAGCCCATGTTGTCACAAAAGGTAAGAACTCCTTCTTTTTAACTTATATATATATATATATATATATATATATATATATATATAATTTATAGTAGCCAAGATATATATTATATATAAACATATATATTATATATATTACATATATACATATATGTTTATACATATACATACATAATATATATCTTGGCTAATGTAAGTATATGTATACCCTTTTCCTTTGGCTATATACCCAGAACTGATATTGCTGCATTATATGGTAATTCTATTTTTAGTTTTCTGAGCAAAGTCCATACTGTTTTCCATAATGGTTGTAGCAATTTACATTCTGACCAACAATATACAAGGGTTCCCTTTTCTCCGCATTCCTGCCAGCATTTGTTATTGCTTGTCTTTTTGATCATGGCCATTCTAACAGGTGTGAGGTGGTATCTCATGTGGTTTTGGTTTGCATTTCCCTGATGTCCATTCCCTGATGTTTGCATGTAGTGATGTCCATCACCTTTCCATGGGTCTGTTGATAGTTTGGTTTAGTCCCACTTGTTTATTTTTCATTTTGTTGCTTTTGGTTTCATATCCACAAAAATCATTGCCAAGACCAGTGTCAAGGAGTTTTTCCCCTGTGTTTTGTTCTAGGAGTTATATGGTTTCAGGTCTTTCATTTAAGTTTTAACCTATGTGAAGTTAATTTTTTGTGAGTGATGGTATAAGATAGGGGTTCAGTTTCATTATTTTCATGTGGGTATCCAGTTTCTTCAGCAAAATTTATAGAAGAGACTATCTTTTCCCCATTGAGTATTCTTGGGTCTCTTGTCCAATATTAGTTGACCATATATTAGATGTCAGTTTTAAGGTGTGATAATTCTAGGTAGACTCTAAGTTCTGGCATGTGTGGGATTCTTTAATAATTTAACTCAGTAGGGAATGAAATGGCTATCAAAGCAGCACAAGTTATCCAAAGCAAAAATCAATTCACCCTGGCTTATATGAATTGTTTCTTTTGGAATTCTCAGTCAGTATTAGCTAAAAGAAAGAAAAATAACCACAAGTTTACTTAATATTCAAATTTCATCTTTGAAGTAAACCAGTATGTTTTCTTAATGTTCTTAAGGCAATATTCATATTAGCAAATAATGGTTTCTAATACTCTGGCATCTAACCCACCTGTTATAATTCTCTCATCGCCTCTATTTGGGTGAAGTGCGCAATGCAACAATCATACAGAAAAATAAGAAGGATACGACATGTATGCTGAAATGCTTTGCTGTTTTGTAGCGACATGGATTTTGTAGGGCTGGTGGGTTTGAACACTCCCAGGGGAGCAGGAATTGTCTCGGCATTTCGAGGTGGTGATGGGCCTAACGTAAGACTCTGTGCCTCAAACTGACATGTCTCGGTTTCACATCCCTTTCCTCCCTTCTGATGGAAGTGCTAATAAGTAGAAAAATGGCCAAGAGACTGTCAGTGCAAAAAAGGAATAATAGGAAAAGAAGAGCTCTTTGGGATGTGACTCCAGTTTTAAACAGTTAGGGAATGAAACCCTGTTATTACTATTGCTCTATCATCTTTGTTTCTAAGAAACTATTCCTATATTATGCCTTAAGACAAACCTGAAGTCAATCTGCATAGATCGTGCTGGTTAATCAGAGAGGGGGAGAAAACAAGAAGAGAATACATAGGTTCATGTAACATTCTTTTTTTAAAATATTCTTTTCCATGATGGTTTATCATAGGGTATTGAATATAATTCCCTGTGCTCTACAGTAGGACCTTGTTGTTTTTCCATCCTTTGTATGATACTTTGCATCTGCTAATCCCAAACTCCCACTCCATCCCTCCCACACTGGTCCCCCTTGACAACCACAAGTCTGTTCTCTATGTCTGTGAGTCTGTTTTGTAAATAAGTTCATTTGTGTCATATTTTAGATTCCACATATAAGTGATATCATATTGTATTTGTCTTCCTCTTTCAGACTTACTTCACTTAGTATGATTTACATGCAGGTGTCCAACTTTCCCAGCACCACTTGCTGAAGAGACTGTCTTTTTCCCATTGTGTATTCTTGCCTCCGTTGTTGAAGATTAATTGACTGTAGGTGTGTGGATTTGTTTCTGGGCTCTGTATTCTGCTCTTTGTATCCGTATGTCTGTTTTTGTGCCAGTACCATGCTGTTTTGATTCCTGTGGCTTTGTAGTATTGTCTGAAGTCAGGGGGGTTTCTGCCTTCTGCTTTGTTCTTTTTCTTCAGAACTGCTTTGCCCATTCTGGATCTTTTATGGTTCCGCAAAAATTTTAGGATTATTCTAGTCCTTTGAAAAACGTCATGGGTAATTTGATCAGAATCACATTAAGTCTGTAGATTGCTTTTGGGTAGTATGGCTAAATGCCTCCTTTTTTTGTGGGGGGGGCTGCATTGTGTCTTTGTTGCTGCGCGTGGGCTTTCTCTAGTTGCGGCGAGTGGGCTTCTCATTGCGGTGGCTTCTCTTGTTGCAGAGCACGGGCTCTAGGCATGCGGGCTTCAGTAGTTGTGGCACGCAGGCTCAGTAGTTGTGGCACATGGGCTTGGTTGCTCCATGGCATGTGAGATCTTCCCGGACCAGCGCTCAAACCCACGTCCCCTGCATTGGCAGACAGATTCTTAACCACTGCACCACCAGGGAAGCCCCATAATGCCTCCATTTTTGAACGTGCATCCCAAGAGAAACACGTAACTCTGATAGTCCTGCACAGAGCGCCAATTACCTCACCTTTTTCCTAACCTCCAATCACCTTTCCCCATACCTAAGACCACTCTGCTTCTTTCTTCATCTTGTAAATATCTCAAGCCCCTCCCCTTCAGGGAGGTGGATCTGAGATTTGTTCTCCCATCTCCTTGCTTGGCTGTCTTGTGAATAAACCCTTTCTCTGCTGCAAACCTCGGCATCTCAGCGTTTGTCTTGCTGTGCGTTGGGCAAGCAAACCTGGGTGGGTTACACCTATTCATCTAAAACTTGTGTCACCCCTCTTCTAAAAGAATACCCATTGGTGGGGATCAATCAGTACCAGGAGTTACTCTTACACACTCAGAAAAAAAGGAGAATTGGGTGGCTTGGGTATTTCTTTTAAGTACCCCAATTTCTCCGCCCTACTGAAATTTCTCCTATGCTGCCCTCCTGAGATACCCTCAGATGGGAAAAAGGAGCCATGCAAGTGTGTCCTGTGACTTGACAAACTTCCTCAGTTGATTAAGGAACTCATCCCTGATTCTAAAGGAGAGATTCCTCTCCTAGAAAAAGCTCTTGGGACTAACAGTTAATGGTACAAAGACTTGGGTGATAATACTGACAAGTTACTGAGTCTCACATGCAACCTTTATGGTTAGAACTTTCATTATTTCAAGACTTGGAAAAGTCCTGAAGTAGTAAATCCAAGTCTTCAGAGCACAAGTCATTCCTCAATCCTTTTCAGTGGTTGTGATTTTCTCATACTATGACTATTTTCAATCCACATACTTATAGGTTCTGGGAGATCCAAGGCATAGCAGTGGTTTGGGGGAGAAGGAAAAGCCATGAGCCAGAATATACTTCTCTGTCCCAGTAAAATTCTGTGAGGCACATCCTATTCTTATACACCAGTACAGTTTTGCCCATATGTAGGATTCCAGCAGCTCCATGGCACCATCACAAAGTTATAAATTCTTGCCAGTGGAAATGTCCACACAACATCATATAGTAGGTGACAGGTCAGGGGTTTAAATCCAGAACTTCTGCCTAAAAAGTTAGTGCAACATGGGAGATACACCTGAGAATTTGTTTTATTCGTGGGGCCACAAGATTAGTAGAAAAAAATAACTGTTTAAGAAAACTTGAGGGGCTTCCCTGGTGGTGCAGTGGTTAAGAATCCGCCTGCCAATACAGGGGACACGGGTTGGAGCCCAGGTCTGAGAGGATCCCACATGCCGTGGAGCAACTAAGACGGTGAGCCACAACTACTGAGCCCGCATGCCACAACTACTGAAACCCGCACGCCTAGAGCCCGTGCTCTGCAACAAGAGAAGCCACCGCTATGAGAAGCCCACTCACTGCAACGAAGAGTAGCCCCCGATCACTGCAACTAGAGGAATCCTGCGCACAGCAACAAAAATCCAATGCAGCCAAAAATAAATAAAATAAAAACTAAATTTATAAGAAAAAAGAAAAGAAAAGTTGAGTTCTAGTTCTATTTACTGCTTTCTAGATGGTAGATATTGTACAAGTCACTTAATGATTGGGGGCTACACTTCCTTTTCTGTAAAATAGCGTTAGTTAGTAATGCTTATCCTCCTCTGAATTTTTTTTCACTGCAAGAATAAAAAGAGAAAATGCATGGGAGACACTATGTAAGTTCCACAGCGTTATAAAGATGAAAGGTGGTATTACTTACCGATATTTTTATGCTTCACTTAGAAGCTCAAATAAAGCAGTCCTTCCTATAAAGGGCAGTTTGCTTCTTCCTGAAATAAATTCTGATACTAAAAATCATCAGATTTCTTTTTCCTTAATGAGAAATGGACAATGAGTTTGCTATAGTACTTTTGACCTCCATCATGACTCTCAATGTGCAAGGTGGACTTTTGTGTGAAAGGCATTCCGTAAAATGACCAATTCAGTAGAACCTTGACAGTTATCCAACCATCATGACCAGAGTTCTGGCATTGCATTCTTGTAGAATTCAGCCTTACAGTGGGCACAGGTGGGCACACCTGTAATGGAAGGTTTAAACTATGTGAGAATAAATAGGAACTTGATCTGTTGAGGATTCGTTACCTGAAATCATTTGATGCGCCCCAAATATAGATGTCTGCTAGTATCTTACTATCTTTAAGACTCATAATGTATAGAACTGCCGTTCATAGAACATTATTACGGTGCCAAATTAAATGTCCGAAGCCATAAAACTGCTCACCACTCATTTAGGGAGAACTGACCTTTTCGTTTTATTCAATATGTTTTACAATTTTCTTTTCCAGGAACCACATTTTTAAAAAGTTCTGTTGTAGGGACAAAGCATCCATCATCTTTGGAATTTGCACGTTGTTGGTTGTTGCTCTCTGCGGCTACCTCCCCTAGCTGATAGCCCACAAAATCAAATTCTGAAAAACATATTGATTTCCAAGAGATGTAAACCTGTAAAAATTGTTTTTCCATGTTTTGAATTTGAAATTTTGAGTGACTGCTTTCATTTTTGATGGTGTTTGTTTAGTGATATCTAAACTGTGTCAGAAATTTGCCACTTGATTGATACTCTTGTTAAAATAGGCAAACTGCAATGGAATATGTAACTGTAACATTTAGACTCTGAGACAAGTCAGATATTGGAAGGAAATTTCAGTGTGGCATATTTTTCCCCATAGGGATTGTTTGAAAAGAAACCATTATCTTATCTAGATTTCATTTGAGTTCTTTGGAAGATCCTCCAGTGGCTAGTGTAGCCTGATGTTTTTGCCGATTTCCAAATTTGGGGTTGGGTCGTGTAAACACACAGAAAATCGAATTGCAGATTCTAGATCTGTTTTCCCTATCAAGATAGTCATTTCCACAATACCACCCTAGCTTCCTTCTCTAATACAGGTCACTCTTTTTTCCTCCACTTACCTCCTTCGTCTCACTTCCTGCAAGAAGAAATCCATACAAGAAACAGACATAGCTGTAATACAATATAAAATAATTATTACACACAGAAGTATGCATTAGAATTAGAATATTCCTTCTTTCTTTGCTGGACTCATTTGAGGTCAGTCTCCCAAACACCACTGCCTTTATTCCATATGAAATTTGACTTCAATTACTACATGAACAGGTGGTTTCATCAGCCTTCTGGCATTTTTCCCCTTCTCTCTCTGCTGCATTTGGTGTTTTACCCGAGACCTGGACCTGCCATGCGTTTTAGGGGTCAGCAGTTATCACTGAGAAGTAGGTAAGGATTTGAGGACTACAGTGAGTATTTTTATGTCATCAGAATTGATTCATCCTCCAATGGCTTATCTGTTCTGCTGGTGGTGACGTGGAAATTTTAAAACCATTCAATACAGAGGGTTAGCGGACCATCCTCACAGAAGGGATTATGAGAGGGGGTGGGATGGTGGGGCGATGCTTGACCACCAACCGCTGTTGCAATTGTCAAGCTGTCATGGCTGCGGTCTCGCTCCTTAAAAAAAAAAAAAAAATCCCTCTGATGTGTAGAAACGTCTAGCTTCTCTGACTTAAAGCGCTAGGGAGCCGAGAGACACTTCCCCAAAGTTGTGAGGTTTTGTCAAGATTCTTTCTATTTGGGATTCATTGGTTTACGCCTTTTGCATGTTTTCTCAGCTCTTCAAAGAAAAATGCAGGTCGACAACCTCTCCCTTAATTTACTCATTTCCTACGTCCTTGAAATTAAGAAATGTGCACACAGATCCTGTTTGTGCCCACATTTATTGTGTATTTTATACGGTGCTAAATTTACCTTTCTCCTAAGTGCTGGGGGGTAAAATTAAAATGCCTGCCTTCTTGATCCTAGGCAGTATAACTTACTAATGAGTGTAAATATTATTCCTGAACTATATTGCTGAGCTGTTGAAATGCTAGAAGGACTGTCTCTGTCCATCCAGCATCAAGTGTGCAAAATCACTGGTCACAGTTGACGAGAAGCAGCAAATAGCAGAGTGGATACCTTGTCTTGAGTGGGAAAGTGGCCCTCAATGTAAATTGACACAAGCCACGGTAGAGAGAGAGGGGAAGAAGTGTGGTGAAGAGAAACCAATGTCATTTTAAATGTTTTAGTAAAATAAATTGCAAGATCATTTCACGAGGAACTTTTATCATCAAGGTACAGAGAATGGTCTTGCTTTTTTTTTTTTTTTTTTTTTTTTTGCGGTACGCGGGCCTCTCACTGTTGTGGCCTCTCCCGCTGCGGAGCACAGGCTCCGGACACGCAGGCTCAGCGGCCATGGCTCACGGGCCCAGCCGCTCCACGGCATGTGGGATCTTCCCGGACCGGGGCACGAACCCGCGTTCCCTTCATCGGCAGGCGGACTCTCAACCACTGCGCCACCTGGGAAGCCCTGATCTTGCTTTTTTTGTTTGACGGTGATTATATTTGATTTCGGAGCTGTCCTGCAAACTTTCCGGTGAGGGTGGAACTTTCTGCATGCTTACTATATGCAGACATCTCAGGTTTTCATGTCTGTTTCTCTTGCTGTTTCTACAACTTTTAAAAACCATTGTCTATGTTGTCTGTGGAATTGTCGTTCCCCCGCTCCAGCCACCATAAAGTTGGTGTCCTCAACACTGGCACCTGTGACTGTGATTTTTTTTTTTAACTTTTTACTTTATATTGGAGTACAGTTGATGTACAATGTTGTGTTAGTTTCAGGTGTACAGCAAAGTGAATCAGTTATATGTATACATATATCCAGTCTTTTTTAGATTCTTTTCCCATATAGGTCATTACAGAGTATTGAGTAGAATTCCCTATGCTCTACAGTAGGTCCTTATTAGTTATATATTTTATGTATAGTAGTGTGTATATGTCAATCCCAGTCTCCTAATTTATCCCTCCCCACCATCCCCTGGTAACCATAAGTTTGTTTTCTACATCTGTGACTCTGTTTCTGTTTTGTAAATAAGTTCATTTGTACCATATTTTTTAGATCCCACATATAAGCGATGTCATATGATATTTGTCTTTCTCTGTCTGACTTATTTCACTCAGTATGACAATCTCTAGGTCCACCCATGTTGCTACAAATGGCATTAGTTCATTCTTTTTTATGGCTGAGTAATATTCCATTGCATACATGTACCACATCTTCTTTATCCATTCCTCTGTCAATGGGCATTTAGGTTGCTTCCATGTCTTGGCTATGGTAGAGTGCTGCTGTGAACTTTGGGATGCATGTATTGTTTTGAATTATGGTTTTCTCTGGATATATGCCCAGGAGTGGGATTGCAGATCATACAGTAGCTCTGTTTTTAGGTTTTTTTTTTTCCCTGTGACTGTAATCTTATTTCGAAATAGTCTTTGCAGATGTAAGTTAAGATGAGGTCATATGGGCATAGGGTGAGCTCGTAATCCAATATGCCTGGTGTCTTTATAAGAAGAGAAGAAATACAGAAACTAACATGCACAGAGCGGAGACTTCCAGGTAGAAAGAGGGACACAGAGTGAAATTCATGTGATGACAGAGCCAGAGATTGCAGTAAGGCAGCTACAAGCCAAGCAATGTCAGAGGCTGCTGGTAGGTAGGGGGGAGAAGGCTTCCATCCATATTGTGAGAACACAGCCCCAAGGACACCTGGATTTCAGACTTCAACTCCAGACCCGAGAGAGAACGAATTTCCGTGGTTGTGAGCTACCCAGTTTGTGATAGTTTGTTCTATAGCAACCACAGGAAAGGAACACAGTCTATTTTTATGTTTCTCTCTCACGTCTCCCTCGTTCAGTGTCTGTCTGTTCCCGTATCTCTATGTCTTGCGGTTACACCTTTGTCTTGCATTTCCTTTCTCTGATCTACTGCCTGTCTAGCTGTTTTTCTTTTTCCATCTCTGAGTCCTTTTCCCCATTTACCCCTTAACTGGCAAGACAGAGAGTCAACATGGGACGGAGGAAAGAGCGTGCATCAGGGCTACAGAGCCCTGTGGGTTTTATTCCTCGTTTGCCTCAAATGTCAAAAATCCCATTCATCCCTAGCCTTACTACCGTGCTTGGTTGTTGTGGAAACACCATGGATAATTTCTGAGAAAACACATCCTAATTGATAAAAGACAAGGTCATTCTAAAGTATTGAAACTGATGCAGAGATTTACATTTGCCATGTGGAATGAATGAATGTATATATGTTCCTGATTTTCATATATCTGTCTATAAACCAATATAAAAGTTTAATTTTGCATGTGCACATGTACTTAAAATCTTCTGTGTCTCAATGCCCATTCACGAATAGGTTAGAAAATTATTTTCCTGTCCTTGCTAGTCGTGTGATGTCTCACCGAGCTGTTTCCCTGTCCTATCTCCTCTAAATTTCAGAATACATTTCTATGAACATATTATAGCATGGTGCAAATTATGACCGTGATTTTCCTCCCACTCACAGAGCCTCTGAGCCTTGCATGGATTATTTTCATCTCCTGGGGACACTTGGAAACAAGGTGGTGACCCAACCCTCGAAGATGAAGATGTTGGACTTGGTTTTAGATTATAACATTATCCCAATAAGCTGAATATATGAAGAAAAGTGTCATGTTATTTTCTTTAGCCTGATGAGACCTGAATAATATTCTCGGTCAATAGACAGAGCTAAGAGTGAAAGATAGACCTTATTATAAAGACTCTATTTGGTCCATATTTCAAATAAGCTGGTCCATTTTCTTCCCAGTTCATACAAGGCTGTGTAAGTTTCCAGATATTACGTCAAACCCAGAAGCTTATCTCATTGGGAGATCTTGTTGAAAATATGGAAGATAGGGCAATAAAAAGTATAAGTAAAATACACAACATGGACTAAAAACGTAGCAAAGGCAGATGATGATTGCAGCATAATAAACAGAGACAAAGGCTTTTTAATAAGCATTCTCATTTACATCTATTGTTTCTGGTCTCAGCTGAGATGACTCTTCGATTTAAAAGCTCGGAGGTCCTGTTCCAGGGAAATGACAACCTACAAAGGATCATGCTTACTTTGGGAAATTCAGTTTTACCTAAGATAAGAAAATATGTATGTAGTGTAACATTTATGCACAAAGGGACAATGAAAGGGTCAAAATAAGGAAGACACATCTGTGGGAATTACTTCTGAAAACGTAACTCACTGATGCCTGCACAGGTGGACCGTCACGGGTTCTTTCCTGGGTGTGAGATATCCTTCTGTAGCCAGAGGCTGCTATCCCAACTCCCTGTGGAGATTAAAGCCATTTTCCACATAACTTGGGTTTTCACAACAGCTCAGAACACTTATACCTGCTCCAGCACGGTCACCAAGGTAAACGGTGTCCTTTGTTAGTTGTTCTGAATATTCTCCATAATTATCTTTGTTTTTATTTCATTTCAAAATGATGGATCTGATGGCCACCAATATGGTTATCACGGAACAGAAATCTTTATGGTGAAAAAGGCAGTCTCACTAATTGTAACAAATGTCAAAGAACAGAGGACCGTTAGTAAATTCAGAGGCTAGTTCAAATTGGTTGTCCATGAATATTGATTGGATGAAGGCCTGGCATTCATTAACTTGTTTTTATATATAAACATATCTATATATATATACACAAATTTATGTGTATATGTGTATGTTATATATATAAATTTTGGTTTAAATAATACACTATCCCTATATATATGTATACATATACATATATATATTTTATATATAAATTTTGGTTTAAATAATATACTATCCCTAGATATGTGCATATATATGTTATATACATTTAAATTTTGGTTTAAATAAGAGACTACCTCTATATATATGTGTACAAATACGTGTGTGTGTATATGTTATATATATATAAATTTTGGTTTTAAATAATACACTATCCCAATATATAAAAATATATACTATCATATATAAATATATAATATATATAATTGTATATGTATGCTATATAGTATAAATACATATGTGTATTATAGATACATATAAAATACTATATATATTAATGCATATACACATGTTAATAGTATTTTATATGTATTTATAATACACGTATGTATTTGCACTATATAGTATCTATTATATAAACATACCTAATATACATAATATAATGTATAACATAATATATAATTTGTGTATAGTTTTGAAATGCAGTGTATTAACGGAAAATTTGCGGGAATTCCCTAGTGGTCCAGTGGTTAGGACTTGGCACTCCAGGGGCTGTCCCTGGGTGTCTGGTACCTGCTCTGCGGGGGATGAGGGCAGGTGGATGGTGGTCCAGAGTATGGGAGCCCCTTAGAGGAGGAGATTGGGGTGTGGGTCCTAGACTGATTGGTTTGTATTTGAAAAATGCACTTGGGGGCTAGTTACTGTCTCTAGGAAGTCACTAGCCCTGGGAGATGAGGTCCCTTATGGACAGCAAAACCCCCAATGTCAAAGCATCAGACTACAGAAAATAAAGACATGGTTATTTGAATATTTCTCCCTCTCTCTCTCTGTCTCTCTCTCTCTCAGCACTGCACTAAGCTTGAAGTCTACATAGTGCCAGCAGATACAGTCTGTAGCAGGTTTTCTACTATCATCTTCTAAATGCTCAACGGAAATGAATCATTATTTCCTTCAGGCTTCGACAGATAAATCCATTTTTCTCTTTTCTAAACACGGAGGTGCTGTCTTAATGCAGTTACTCCCATTCAAAATCCAGTCAGATAGATTCTCAGATAATTAGAGCAGCATTAACTGCAGTATTGTTGAATATTGCAAAATTGTCCTAGGAGAGTTCGAAGAGAACTTTGAGGTCTTCCAGGAGTTTGACTGATGCCTAAAAACTTGGTTCTAAGCGAGGTGACCTTGTCCACCAAGACCGGCAAGCCTGCTGACTGCTTCCATGCTTGAGTTTGGGGGAAATAGTTATTAATAAGAAAGAGGACGTGCCTGTGTTTCAATACATGCCTTAAAATCAGAGGTCAGTGCTTCCCTGGTGGCGCAGTGGTTGGGAGTCCTCCTGCCGATGCAGGGGACACGGGTTCGTGCCCCGGTCCGGGAAGATCCCACATGCCGTGGAGCGGCTGGGCCCGTGAGCCATGGCCGCTGAGCCTGCGCGTCCGGAGCCTGTGCTCCGCAACGGGAGAGACCACAACAGTGAGAGGCCCGCGTGCCGCAAAAAAAAAAAAAAAGAGGTCAACATTCCCTACTGGCCATGAGAAAATGACACAGAAGCATTGAGTTTGCTTGAATTTGATACGTTGAATCAGGTGTTGGTGAACCATGGCCATGGGTCTGGTCCAACCTAACAACTAATTTATAAAATAATCTTTATCAGAAAATAACCACGATTCATTTCTATGGCTGTATGGGAACTAAAGGAGTAGAATTGAGTAGTTCCAACAGAGCCCTTATGGTCTGCAAAGCCTAAAATAATTATTATTTGGATGTTTTACAAAGAAAAAATTTTCCTACCCTGTTCTAGATCCAGGCAGAGAGCGTGTGTGTTAAAAACGATGTGCTTATTATAGTAGCTGTGTTAGCAAGCCTTCTTGACAAGATACATAACTTGAACCGTCGTGGTATATGCCCTAAACTTACGGTGATATATATATATATCAATTATTTCTCAGTAAAACTGGGGAAACGAGAAACGTGCCGAGGGAACACACAGTAGCTGTTCTACATATGGAGACTGAACACTATGATTTTTATATACATTTATTTTTTTCTTTAGAAGACAAGAAAAAAAGCACAATGATCATAATCAGAGTAATAGCAATAATGTATTCTTTAATCTCAGGCAACATTGTAGTTTTGGGTCTGGCATCAAAGAGAAGTGATATTGTATCATTGGAGCCTTAAACTCTTTCTGCAGATATTTTATCTTGAAAGAGCGTATTCTGTCCAAAAGTGCTATGGTTGAAATGACATACAAAACCCTCAGAATTATGACCAAACAGAGCAAAAGAAAAACTCCCATATGTTCATATAATTCTGGAAATAATCCAGCATGTATGTATAATTCTTGCAGTACACATTGAAATGTGTAGAGATGCTTTTATTTTTTTATTTTTTATTTTTTTTATTTTTTATTTATTTTTTTTTAAATTTTATTTTTTTTATTAGTTTCTGCTTTATAACAAAGTGAATCAGTCATACATATACATCTGTTCCCACATCCCTTCCCTCATGCATCTCCCTCCCTCCCACCCTCCCCATCCCACCCCTCCAGGCGGTCACAGAGCACCGAGCTGATCTCCCTGTGCTCTGCGGCTGCTTCCCACTATCTATCTACCTTACGTTTGGTAGTGTATATATGTCCATGCCTAGAGATGCTTTTAAAGGATGTTTTGAGACCTGGATTTGCATGTGATTGTATGAAATGTGTGGGATTTCATGTATGGAACTCGTTCTTGGAAACTAACTCTCCTGCATAAATGTAGACACTGACCACTTATAACCAAGAAGGGCTGGTGGTTACCATATTGTACAGCTCAGATCTAGAACATTTTCATCACTGCAGAGAGTTCCACTGGAAACTACAGCTCTAAAAAATAGAATGAATTCTGTTTCTAAAAGGCAAATCATTCCTAATTCTAAATATTGCGACATCTTTTCTAAAGTGAAAATGCTTACTTTATCATGCGTTTTTCAAATTCCACTCTCTGGTGATATTTGAAGAATTACGACAATTTATAAAATATATATGGGAGCACAACTGAACTAACAGCAAGATTTCCTTTATCTTAGAGAGGGTACCCTTTGGTTTTCTTTTCATAGTCAGTTTTAAAATATCCATCTTGCATGTCTAGAGACTTTATTTGAATCTAGAAAAAAAAAAGGCTCCAAAGATGACCTTTTCATGCAAGATAAGTTAAATGTGGTGGTATTATCATATCATATGTTTTATTATTTCCATATTCATCAGCTGAATGCAGAGTGAAAAATGGTGGCTATCTTTTTTTCCCCCTAAAACTCAATAAAGTGTTATTATGTGGACCCTGGAAGGCATTTATTAAGTCTCTATAAGGCATGGTGCTGGGGCAGTCAATAGCCTGGTTATTGGTTTCTAGGGTCTAACTTCAGAAATAACTTAATTTGTGTGTTCCACGGACTTGATTTTCAAGGAACGGTATCACATTTCACACACAAAAATTGGAGACATGTTTCAGAGATAAGTGGCCATTTTTCATGCATTGCAAATAAGTGTTAGACTTCTAAAAATCAACAGACTGCTTCAGGATCAAAGACGATAGACCGAGTGGTTCATGAATTGTTGTCAGCATCACTTGAGAGTGAAATAAAATGGAAATGACCTTTCTTTCCTCACCCCCTACTCTTTTATTTTTCCTAGAAACCTGCTCTTCACTTACTCATCCGGTAGAGTCTTTCAAACAAATTTTAACTGCCTTTCCGTTATGCAAGATCTGTCTCCTTGGGAATAAGGGAGGAGACAAAAATTAGGAAGAAAACAATGATTAAAAATTCTTCCGAGAGAAGATAGCGACGTTCCCCTAAGAATTGCCTTTTGGTTAAATCATTGAGTTGATTATATAAAGAACCTCTTATTCCACCCAATACTACCAATTATTATAATATTACTCAAAATGAAGTCTGTTTTCAAGAAATATTTTTCAAACATTTGTATAAAAGTATATAGTTTATGGAAATATTTATGGCATCACATTTTTAGCAAACCACTTAAAAAAATTTTTTTTCACCTTATTTCTCTTTAATATTCTAACTGGCCAGTTGGAGATTTTCTGGGCATATGGTGTAATCCCCTTTGGGGCTCTAATAGATGTAATTCACCATGTATTAGATCAGTAACCACTCAGAATTTTTATCCACTAGCTTTTTAGTTAAATATTTTTTAGCAAAGCAGTTGGTCCAAAAATTTAGTTGTGTTATAATCTTTTTTCTTGATTGGGGTAGAGTTGCTTTACAATGTTGTGTTAGTTTCTGCTGTACAGTGAAGTGAATCAGCTATACATATCCATATATCCCCTCTTTGTTTGGATTTCCTTCCCATTTAGGTCACCACAGAACACTGAATAGAGTTCCCTGGTCTATACAGCAGGTTCTCATTAGTTATAATTGATGAAATGTTAAAATACAACTGTGAATCAATCCATCGTTTTCTCCTTCATTCTTTCTCTTTCTCTGTCTCTTACAAAGAGTCTTCAAAAATACTGTCCACGAGCCACGTGACTTGCCCATGTTTCTGAGAACCATTGCTGAAAATGATGGCTTGTGAGCCACCAGAAACTACATTTTAAAGAAACTTTTCAGAGGGATTTTGCGACACTGAAATCTGAGAAATCTGGAAATCTGTTCCACTCTCTCAAGGAACAAATGGGAATCAGTCACTCACCAGGTGAGTTTCCTTCTGCCATTTTCCTCTTGCTCATGTTGGTTAGCTCCTGAGCCCTTATCTCTGAGAGATATTACATAGCTAGAGATTTGTTTTCAATTTAAGTCAGTACCGTCTCCTTTATTTCTGTTCTCTCAAGGTCTGATGCAGCTGGCACTCTGATCTTAGTTCAGTGGCCAACTTTATGTCAATCCGATTACCTCACTAAATTAATTACTTGAGGTGGCCTCTAGTATAAAAATACTTTATTGATTTATTTACTTCGCTCGTAAGAAGGGATGCAGCTTTAACGTAAGTAAGCAATGCATATGTTTAGTATAACCTTTCCCCATTGTATATGCATGAAAATGATTCGTTCCTTGTGATACTATACATTGTGGATTTTTGTTTCCCTTGGGTTTAATCTTGTTGATCATATAGCTTGAACACAGTTATCTTTTCCTGTATCTTTTCTCTTTTTTTGAAGTGCAAGCAAACATAACAATCTTTTGACTTACATAATTAGAAAATACCCATATGAAAAAAAAAAAGAAAATACCTGTATGTATCAGCATGCCTTTATTACAGTAAATCATTTCTTCCCACAAGTTACCAAATACCTATGGGACTCATCTGTGTCCTTAATGGCGATTTGCTCAGGAGTTTTTAACACAAGTACAAGGGTTTGCCAGTGAGATAAATGGGTCCATGATCCATGTTACCCAGAGGACTTATGAAGCCATGTTGGGAGAAACGATATCTTAAGAAAGAAATTCCTTAGTAGATTTAAAGATCATGATGGAAAAAATTGGGGACAGTAGCTCTGATGTGTTCAAATCCTAGCGGGGAGAGAATATTTCACATTGAGATTTACCAAAGGAAGGCAGTATATGAATTGGCTTTGGCTGTGTTCCCTCTACTGGATACCAGATTTAAAACCAGTGGATCCATTCTGAATCTTTGGAAGGAAAAATCTAGGCTTTTCTGGAACACTCAGCCTGGCTATCGTACAGGTGTTCCCATTGTTGAGATATTACTATTTTAAGGAACACTTAAGACCTATGG